>NW_026016210.1:0-6191 GCF_020379485.1 Brassica napus | reverse complement strand
TTAAATATTTCGTTGCAATGATATAATTAGTAATTAAATAAAAAGAAAATAATAAGTAATATAATGATTTTTTGAAAACTTATTTCAATCTTGTACAGTATTTTTTTAAGTATCGTAGGATACTCTTTCCTAGCAACACTTTTTTTTTAATTGGATCCTGAACCCTCGTTTTTATGACCTTTCGGCCCCCTTTTTTTTTTCTCATTCTTTTTTTAGAATTAGAAAAAAAAGGGGGGGTTATCCCCGATCGTTGATCGTATCTCTAATTTTTATCCTTCTGATGTAATAACTAGAATTAAAAAAAAGGGAAATGTTAATGCATCTGGAAATAAACGATATCTCTATTAATAAACCTGCTAACGAAAACGAACCATAGAGTATTAGTACCGGTGCACGGAAAGATATGTTTAGATCTCGCATTTGAAATCCTCCTCTTTCTTCTTTATTGTATTACAATATTATAGTAATATATATAACTATAGATGTACATGTAGTTAAGAAGTTCTTGTATTTGCATATGTAACCCCCCATTTTCAAATTAGAATGAACTATTGTCTACTATGAACGATCTTATAGATTCCATTTTCAAATGGAAAACGCCTTTTATGTAAATTGAAATTGATAGGATTTGCCTAAAAAAAGTAATTTTTTAATTATACTTATATATATGTTTGTTATCTGATATGAAACAAAAAAAAAAAAGAAGGATGTGGAAAACAAGATAGGAATTGTTTACAATGACACTGTAAACCAATCGAAAGGGATGTAGCGCAGCTTGTAGCGCGTTTGTTTGTTGGGTACAAAATGTCACGGTTCAAATCTGTGCCATCCCTACCTACTTACTGCTCAGAAGAGCCAGTAACGAGGGAATCCATTTTAGATTTATTTTTTTAATAAAATTGGACATACATATATTCTGAATTTATGATATACTATGATATAGTATATACGTACAAAATCGATTCGAGTTAAAGAATGTCCCTCTTCGCCTTTTCGTTTTTTTATAAAAAACAAGAAAAGCGCTCTTAGTTCAGTTCGGTAGAACGTGGGTCTCCAAAACCCAATGTCGTAGGTTCAAATCCTACAGAGCGTGATGTCACTCTTGTTTATTAGATTGTGTCAAAAATTCCACTTTTCGCAAATAATGAGCAGCAATCTGAATTCGACCTCCCGCATATGAAAGCAAAGAGGGAGGTCAGTCAAAAAAAAAGAGCTGTTAATTAATCAAAAGTCAACTGATCACCACGTCTGTATTGTAATAAGCAGTTCGAATAATCCAGCCAAAGTAATAGGAATAGACCTAAGACGATTCCAAATAAAGAAACTTCAATCATTTCAATTTTATTTTGTTTTCATTTTTGAAAGGGAGAAAAGAGAGGTACTATCTATTCCTAGCTCTTTAATCTGTATTGCCGACGAATCTCAATGACCAAAATTGGGTAATTAACACGGTAAGGAACTATCGAACATATGAAATACCATATAAATTTTTGATCAAAAAGATTCATTTCAATTTCACATAAGTCGTATTTTGCTTAGACCAATAACATAGAACTGAGGTTATAGTAAAGCTGCTAGTAGAAACCGAAATAAACTAGTTATAGTAGGCATGAAGGGACTCAATAATATGTTTTTTATACATATGTTTCTAAAGTACTTCCCGAAGTTTCAATAAAAAAATTTTTTAAAGTAAAGATAGATACAAATACTAGTTCCAAGAATCAAAAAATTAAATTGAAAATTGTGAGTATCAAGCATTATCGGTGGTATGAAACAAAAATAGAGAAAAAGAAAAAAACGAATTCATCGTCTTTGGCATTCTGCCCCATCTCAGGATTCAGAATTCACGTAACTGATTCATTGAAAAACTCTTTAAGAAATAATAAGAAAAAAATAATACATAAAAAAATAACTCTATTATATAACTTCAGTTAAAACATAGAACTTTTTTGAATAAACATGTAAAAATTTTTAAAAAGTTGTTTGATTTTTTTTTTTAAGTGACCTTAGAAACCTAGAATATGCCCCCTTCTACATTTATTAAATTGAAATAAATCAATTTGAATAAAGTAGATTAATACGTAGAGCAGTTTTCTTCATTTAATCTATGAATTAAACCAAAAGAGTATCCTACACGGAGAACGAGATCAGTCAAAAAAGAGTTATTTATTTTAACTAGATTTTTAAACTTGTAATTAGCAATTTCTATTATCGTTTCCTTTCTAGGTTTTTAGGTTTTTTTCTTTCGATATTATATAGAAAATAGAGTGAAAAACCCATCATCTTTAAGTTAGTAAAAGAAAGAAAAACCTTTAAATTGAATACAACAAAACAATGCACGCATTCAAAGATTTAGTATTATATTTTTATTATTGTTGTTCTTTTGAATTGATCCAAAAATATTCTTACTTTTTCTTTTACTGGAAATTAATTCCTTAAATAAAATGAAATAAAAAGCAAAAACGGGGGGGGGGGTTACATTATTCATTACAAAAAAAATCTTCTACAATTATGCATATGCAACAAAAATGAAATGATGGGTTTTGGATTCAATGACTTGGGACAATATGAGAATTTTCCTTAATGAAATTATAGAATTAAAAACCACCCTCTTGAATTTTCATTTATCTAATCTTAGTTTATTTTCTAGTCCAAAACAAATAAGGATCAAAGCCCCTATAGATACAGATACAGGAATTTGAAGAAGTGGAAACATGGTTATACATCGACAGCAAAAAAAAAAACGAAATAAATTATCTAACACTTCAGTTCTATACTAATTCAAATTGCGTTGCTGTGTCAGAAGAAGATAGCTATACTGATTCGGTAGACCTCTAAAAATCCCTTGGTACTTTATTGACGATCTCACAAAGATGTAATCTCAGTGAATTTGAATTACTGATCATCTTTTACAGAATCGATTCCCTACAAGAGATCTGGAGTTCCGTATGTCTGGAAGCACAGGAGAACGTTCTTTTGCTGATATTATTACCAGTATTCGATACTGGGTCATTCATAGCATTACTATACCTTCCTATTCATTGCGGGTGGTTATTCGTCAGCACCGGTTTAGCTTACGATGTGTTTGGGAGCCCTCGTCCAAACGAGTATTTTACAGAGAGCCGACAGGGCATTCCATTAATAACAGGCCGTTTTGATTCTTGGAACAACTCGACGAATTTAGTAGATCTTTTTAGGAGGACCAAATCTATATAGATAGGACCTATCCAATTTTTACAGTGCGCTGGTTGGCTGTTCATGGACTAGCTGTGTACCTACCGTTTCTTTTTTGGGGTCAATATCAGCAATGCAGTTCATCCAACGATAAACCGAATTCAATTATTATAGAGCTATGACACAATCAAATCCGAACGAACAAAATGTTGAATTAAATCGTACCAGTCTCTATTGGGGGTTATTACTCATTTTTGTACTTGCTGTTTTTTTTCAAATTATTTCTTCAATTAAAATTAAGTAAATTAAGAAAAGAGCGCGTTAGAATAATAAAATAAAAAAACAAAGAGTAGTAATTTTCTTATCCCATTCGTTTTCTTATCCCATTCGGATGGATTATATATCATAATTATCTCTGATGTTTATGTTTCTAGCATGACCACTCGCTGAAATGTGGAGGGAAGCAGGATAAATGGCTGATACTACGGAAGGATTCCTCTTTTGGTAATAGGTACTGTAGCTGGTATTCTTGTGATCGGTTAATAGGTATTTTTTTATGGTTTCATATTCAGGATTAGGTTCATCCCTGTAGAAATTGGATGAACTGAGTTATAGACGTGAAAACATAAGAACTCAACGGGGCCACAATCTTCCTTCTTTGTCTGATTCGAGGGGGTCCGTTGAACTGCTAATAATCAGAACAATTTTTATCGTGTTTTGAAAAAGAACTTAATTAGATTAGTAGGTTAGGAGCATATAGTATTTATTATTAACCTTTCAAAGATCGAAAAAAAGGGGGGGGGGTCACTGTAATTTTATTTTTCTGCTTTCCCGACTGACACATATTTTTTATCATTAGATCTATCATTAAAATTTTGTCTATACTCTATACTAATAGAAGTTTTTTCTTATTTTTTTAGTATTTCATCAAACTTGAAATGAAAATAAATAAAAACTACAAAAAGTAACTATTATTAATACTATTAATTAATAATTATATATACGATTATATTAATATAGATTATATTAAAACCTTAATATTATAGAAACAGTAATATATGTAAACTAAGAATAGGATTTTTTAACGAATGCAATTAAGAATGACAAGATCGACACAAGAAAAGGATGTCTAAAATTCCTTTTCTTGTGTCGAAGACTCGCAAGACAAGAATACTCCCTATAGTCCCTAAAATTTGTTATTTCGCCAATTTCTAGTTCCCTTTTTTCTACGCTTGCTTTCCTTATTTTAGTATCTAGTCAAATTTTTCCATTCTAAATTACATTAGAAAAAAATCTTGATTATTGATACATTCTATCAATTTCAATTGGTCACTAACGACAGAGTTACATCACACCCCTCCCATTTTTCAATACAAATTTGTATTGAAAAATAAAGAAAAGGGGGTAAAGTGAATTCTTCTTTTAATATACATACTAGGATTAGGACTATCAGACAAGTAATTCCTGACACTGGTCGAAAACGAAAGTCTAAAGAGAGGCAAAAGGCTTTTGATAATTTTTTGTTCTTTCTTTTTTACGAATTTGATAAGGCGAAATAGACAGATCTAAAAATTCATTCGGATAATTGAACCTCTCAAACTGTTTCTTTTTAAGAACCAAAAAGATTTGTGGCCAAAACAACAGATCCTAAGAAGAACAAAAGGCCTTGGAACGTAATGGATCTTGAAGTACTATTTCCGCATCCCCCGGACCAACCCACCCACTAGGATTGCTTGTTAATGGTTGATCGAGTTTAATGGATTCGCCCTCTGAAACAAGAAGTTCTAGGCCTCGAGGGATAATATCAATTACTTGGCGTTCATTCGATGCATCCACTATGGTTATTCGTATCCCCCTTTTCTTTTCGTAAAAATTTTACTTATTATCCTCCTGCCGTAGCATTATAAACTGTATTGTTACTTTGCTACCATCAGGATAAATCTGACCCCTTCCCCTATTTCCACCTACGTATATAGGATATTTTAAGAGTGAACATCTTTATTAGTAGCAGGGTCTGGGGCAAGAATAGGAAAGGTTATTTCACTATTATTTTGACCAGGGAACAGGACCTATCACAAGAGATATTTTTTTTATGGGGCGATAATTCTGAAAAGACAGATTTTATTTTTCTTTCATCTCGGGTGAATAACGATCGGGGGGGGCTAATTCAAACCCCTCCGGTAAAATAAGAACAGCTCCCACATTCAAAGCTCCTTTTTTACCATTAGCTAGAACTTGTTTTAGCTGCATCATAAGGAATTTTAACAACTGCTTCAAATACAGTATCAGGAAGTACCGCTTGTGGAACCTCAATATCCACGGGCTTACTAGCTAAATGGCAATTGGCACATACAATACGCCCAGTTGCCTCTCGTGGATTTTCATTAATTCTGCTGGGCAAAAAATTGGGATATGCACTTGAAATGGATGCCCAAGTTATTATATATTCATGAGTGGACAGATATGGAGGAGTAATCTCTTCCCTATCCAAGAAAAGGTCTTTCTAGTTTGCATGGTCCAATCGTTTATCCCGAAAATTTCTACAATAAAGTTAGGTAGGTCGATAATATACTTCCCTAGCCACAATTCTGCTATTTACATTTACTGAAAAATAAATTTTTTTGACATATACAAGGAATCCCTCGTGGGTAAAAAAGAGTAAAGTAACTACGACTTGATTTTGTTATGATTGTATTAAAGTAGAAAGAGTAGAATTGGATCAGTGAATCGTTTTTTAGTCATTTATTGCATGATAATCACTACAAGTGAAGGAGAGATACACGATTTAAATAACGAAAGATCCCAATATTTAAAAATTGTATCAAGAATGACTGGAAAGGTAGAATCGACCCAGATAAAATTTGCTCATATGAGCAAACCCAAAATCTTGTAAATATAACCAATCATTAGTTCCCAACCGTGAGGCGAATGGGAATCCGCTACATAAATCAGTTAATAAAAGAATCGAAAAAAGCTTTAATTGTATCACTTAAATTATCTAGGCTTCTTGAACCAAG
>NW_026016209.1:32500-45452 GCF_020379485.1 Brassica napus | reverse complement strand
TAATTTGAAGAAGTGGAACATGGTTACTAATCGACAAGCAAAAAAAAAACGAAATAAATTATCTAACACTTCAGTTCTATACTAATTCAAATTGCGTTGCTGTGTCAGAAGAAGGATAGCTATACTGATTCGGTAGACTCTAAAAATACCCTTGGTACTTTATTGACGATCTCACAAAGATGTAATCTCAGTGAATTGAATTTACTGATTCATCTTTTACAGAATCGATTCCCTACAAGAATATCTGGAGTTCAGTATGTCTGGAAGCACAGGAGAACGTTCTTTTGCTGATATTATTACCAGTATTCGATACTGGGTCATTCATAGCATTACTATACCTTCCCTATTCATTGCGGGCTGGTTATTCGTCAGCACCGGTTTAGCTTACGATGTGTTGGGAGCCCTCGTCCAAACGAGTATTTTACAGAGAGCCGACAGGGCATTCCATTAATAACAGGCCGTTTTGATTCTTTGGAACAACTCGACGAATTTAGTAGATCTTTTTAGGAGGACCCAATGACTATAGATAGGACCTATCCAATTTTTACAGTGCGCTGGTTGGCTGTTCATGGACTAGCTGTACCTACCGTTTCTTTTTTGGGGTCAATATCAGCAATGCAGTTCATCCAACGATAAACCGAATTCAATTATTTATAGAGCTATGACACAATCAAATCCGAACGAACAAAATGTTGAATTAAATCGTACCAGTCTCTATTGGGGGTTATTAATTTTTGTACTTGCTGTTTTATTTTCAAATTATTTCTTCAATTAAAATTAAGTAAAATTAAGAAAAGAGCGTAGAATAATAAAATAAAAAACAAAGAGTAGTAATTTTCTTATCCCATTCGTTTTCTTATCCCATTCGGATGGATTATATATCATAATTATCTCTGACTGTTTATGTTTCTAGCATGACCACTCGATGAAATGTGGAGGGAAGCAGGATAAATGGCTGATACTACTGGAAGGATTCCTCTTTGGGTAATAGGTACTGTAGCTGGTATTCTTGTGATCGGTTTAATAGGTATTTTCTTTTATGGTTCATATTCAGGATTAGGTTCATCCCTGTAGAAATTGGATGAACTGAGTTATAGACGTGAAAACATAAGAACTCAACGGGGCCCAACTCTTCCTTCTTTGTCTGATTCGAGGGGGTCCCGTTGAACTGCTAATAATCAGAACAATTTTTATCGTGTTTTTGAAAAATGAACTTAATTAGATTAGTAGGTTAGGAGCATATAGTATTTTTATTAACCTTTCAAAGATCGAAAAAAAGGGGGGGGGGTCACTTAATTTTATTTTTCTGCTTTCCCGACTGACACAATATTTTTTATCATTAGATCTATCATTAAAATTTTGTCTATACTCTATACTAATAGAAGTTTTTTCTTATTTTTTAGTATTTCATCAAACTTGAAATGAAAATAAATAAAACTACAAAAAGTAACTATTATTAATACTATTAATTAATAATTATATATACGATATATATTAATATAGATATATTAAAACCTTATATATATAGAAACAGTAATATATATGTAAACTAAGAATAGGATTTTTTAACGAATGCAATTAAGAATGACAAGATCGACACAAGAAAAGGATGTCTAAAATTCCTTTTCTTGTGTCGAAGACTCGCAAGACAAGTAATACTCCCTATAGTCCCTAAAATTTGTTATTTCGCCAATTTCTAGTTCCCTTTTTTCTACGCTTGCTTTCCTTATTTTAGTATCTAGTCAAATTTTTCCATTCTAAATTACATTAGAAAAAAACTCTTGATTATTGATACATTCTATCAATTTCAATTGGTCACTAACGACAGAGTTACATCACACCCCCCTTTTCTTTATTTTTCAATACAAATTTGTATTGAAAAATAAAGAAAAGGGGGGTAAAGTGAATTCTTCTTAATATACATACTAGGATTAGGACTATCAGACAAGTAATTCCTGACACCTGGTCGAAATCGAAAGTCTAAAGAGAGGCAAAAAGGCTTTTGATAATTTTTTTTGTTCTTTCTTTTTTACGAATTTGATAAGGCGAAATAGACAGATCTAAAAATTCATTTCGGATAATTGAACCTTCTCAAACTGTTTCTTTTTAAGAACCAAAAAGATTTGTGCCAAAACAACAGATCCTAAGAAGAACAAAAGGCCTTGGACACGTAATGGATCTTGAAGTACTATTTCCGCATCCCCCTGACCAAACCCACCCACATTAGGATTGCTTGTTAATGGTTGATCGAGTTTAATGGATTCGCCCTCTGAAACAAGAAGTTCTAGGCCTCGAGGGATAATATCAATTACTTGGCGTTCATTCGATGCATCCACTATGGTTATTTCGTATCCCCCTTTTTCTTTTCGTAAAATTTTACTTATTATCCCTCCTGCCGTAGCATTATAAACTGTATTGTTACTTTTGCTACCATCAGGATAAATCTGACCCCTTCCCCTATTTCCACCTACGTATATAGGATATTTTAAGAAGTGAACATCTTTATTAGTAGCAGGGTCTGGGGCAAGAATAGGAAAGGTTATTTCACTATATTTTTGACCAGGAACAGGACCTATCACAAGAATATTTTTTTTATTGGGGCGATAATTCTGAAAAGACAGATTTCCTATCTTTTCTTTCATCTCGGGTGAAATACGATCGGGGGGGGCTAATTCAAACCCCTCCGGTAAAATAAGAACAGCTCCCACATTCAAAGCTCCTTTTTTACCATTAGCTAGAACTTGTTTTAGCTGCATATCATAAGGAATTTTAACAACTGCTTCAAATACAGTATCAGGAAGTACCGCTTGTGGAACCTCAATATCCACGGGCTTACTAGCTAAATGGCAATTGGCACATACAATACGCCCAGTTGCCTCTCGTGGATTTTCATAATTCTGCTGGGCAAAAATTGGATATGCACTTGAAATGGATGCCCAAGTTATTATATATATCATGAGTGAGACAGATATGGAGCGAGTAATCTCTTCCCTTATCCAAGAAAAGGTATTTCTAGTTTGCATGGTCCAATCGTTTATCCCGAAAATTTCTACAATAAAGTTAGGTAGGTCGATAATATACTTCCCTAGCCACAATTCTGCTATTTACATTTACTGAAAAAATAAATTTTTTTGAAATATACAAGGAATCCCTCGTGGGTAAAAAGAGTAAAGTAAATACGACTTTGATTTGGTTATGATGTATAAAGTAAGAAAGAGTAGAATTGGATCAGTGAATCGTTTTTTAGTCATTTATTGCATGATAAATCACTACAAGTGACGGAGATACACGATTTAAATAACGAAAGATCCAATATTTAAAAATTGTATCAAGAATGACTGGAAAGGTAGAAACTAGACCAGATAAAATTTGCTCATAATGAGCAAACCCAAAATCTTTGTAAATATAACCAATCATTAGTTCCCAACCGTGAGGCGAATGGAATCCGATACATAAATCAGTTAATAAAAGAATCGAAAAAGCTTTAATTGTATCACTTAAATTATATAGGAATTCTTGAACCCAAGAATTGAGAATAAAAAGCTTTTCCTTACCCCAAAAGGAATAACCACTTAGAATAACGAAAGATATTAGATTTGTCGAGAAGTGCAAGATTGTATGGATACGATACTCATTGTGTATTTTGATGAATTGGATCGTTTCTTTGTGGATTCCTAGACGAAATTGTTGTAAATCGGTTTCTGGGTATTCCTTTATCATTTCATCCAGCTGGAATAGTTCCTCTAATTGTATGAATTTTTCTAGAACACTTTTTTCTTGAATATCATTCAAGAAAGTTTCGCATTGTCTAGTATTCCACCAATTAGTAATCCAAGTTTTCAAACTTTTATTACAGCAGAGAGAGATCAACCAGGGCAAAAAGACTATAGATGTAAAATAAAAAAAGGAATGAATGCTTTCTTTTTTGCCATTTTGAATCTGTGAATTGTTAATGAACCTACCGCATTTGTGGATTCTATTAGATCTACTATTTCTATCGAGCATGAGTTTCTATTCTAATTCAAATAGAATGTATTGAGCCTATAATCCCTTTTCTCTTTTTCTTTTGATTCAATACTTAGTCTTTGCTTTGAATCTAGAAAGAATACAGAAATAGACTCAGAATACACTTACAATTTGAATAAAGAAAAAATTGTATTTCCAGGATGTTATTCCCCCTTTTTTCGATCAATACTAAAAGAACTTTTTTGAATTTTTAAAATAAAAAATATGATTCTATTTTCGAGACGAATAAACTCCCTTTCTTTTCTATCAAATATATAAAAAAAAACGAGCATAAAAGAATAGATGAATGTTCAATTGAAAAAAAAGAAAGCAATTCTTTCGTTTTTTCTTCCTACTGCCAAAGGATTTAGTCTTTAAACTTTAAAAATGAATTCATTTCAAAATACTTCAATTGGTACACGCAAGAAGTAAGCCAATTCAGCAGCTTTTTGCTCAATTTCTCGTGTAGTAAAATTCTCATCAGTACGAATTAAAGGAATAGCCCCTTGACCTCTAATTTCCATATAAAGGACACGCCGGGCAGAAACACCCTCTTTAACTTCGATTCTGATCGACTGAATATCTTTCATAAGGAATCGTAAAAAGATGCGACGGCTTTTTCCAGGAAATCCCCAACGAAAAATCCGTACTATCCCTTCTTTTCGGTCGAAAAGATCATAACCACTACCCACATTCCACAAAATAGTGCACCACAAATAGCAACTAATAAAGAGACCCGCGATCCCATAGAAAGACATCACAATCCCTTGTGGAAAAAAAAGGATTTCCTGAGATGCAACTAACGATATAAAATTTTTACCAAGATAACTGGAAGTTCCAACCAATAAGAATCCCAATGAACCTAAAAATAGGATAAAGGCCCAGCAGAAATTACTTGTTTTTCGAGACCCCGTTATAAATTCTATCCATAGAGATTCTGATCGCCAACTCATATATATTAGATCCAGTTATACAATTTTTTGGAATTGAGAAAATATGACTTTCCTTTTTTTGTTTTCAAAGTAACTCTCATCAACTATAACTATTTTGTTGTGAACCTTTACTTTAGGAATAATTTATATAATTGTTTATATAAAATAATAAAATCTCCTTCCTTTATATGATCCCCTATAACTATATACATACAAATAAATACATTGACTTGAATTTCATCCAGCGGTCCGACGATGATCCATTTTTTCAAAAGAGCGCAAATTGAGTTACCCCATATAATACGTTTACACATGCATAAAAACTTTTTTTAGTTATGTTTGTAGGAATCTATGTGTTATACAATATTCTACCAAATGGGTCTTATCAAATCGAAGTTTTTAAAATAAAAAGGGGAGTTATACGATTCGGTCTCATCCGATCTAAAAAATCTTATTTTTTTGAATATGAAGAAATAAAGAAGCCATTGCAAGTGCCGGAAAGACTAGGCCTACTAAAGGCACAAAAATAGAGGGTAAGTTGTTGAAAGTTGTCATAAAATGGGGTACCTCAATTTAATATTTGTACCTGTTATTGTTATATTCTGAATTCTAAAGATATCTTAGAATATCTTGTAGTTTTATTATTTCTATTATATATATTATATAATTATACTAAGTATCTTTAAGTAAATATATATCGAATACTAATATACAACCTAATAGAAATAATAGAACCTACTAGAAATAGAATAAAAAAATAGGTACAAGAAATGCCAAACTAAATAAATGGACTTATTAATCTTTCAAAATAAAATAGATGTATTATCATAATCTCCCTGTTAGATTTATTATTCTTTTTGTTCTTTTTGTCTTCTAATAGTCATTAATAAAGAAAAAATTTTATTCCATTAAAATTTTATACAAAATTGATTGGAATCTGATCCACCAACAGGGAATTTTCGGGAAATGCAAAACGATGCAAGACTCTCTATAGATCTATATCTCTATTTGAATTATCTATCCATATGCAAGCAAGAGAGGAAAAAAACTTTGTTTTATTTTTCTAGTCGAATTTGAACTTCCCGAAAGCAAAAATTCACTTTTTATCTTGTTGATAAAGGTTTACTGAGTAGTAAACAAGAATATCGATAAAAAAATGATTCTAAAGAAAAATGAATTTTTCAGGGTTTTCGTTTAATTATGATAAACTAACTGTTTTATTTGATTTCATTTTTGTTCAAAGGAAAAAAAGCATGGAGCTGAAATAACTCACTCACAACACCTTTTAAAGGATTACGTGGTACAATTGCATCCAATAAGCCCTTACGTAATAAAGATTCAGCTGCTTGTGAACCTTCAGGCACGGCTTTTTTCAATGTTTGTTCAATTACTCTTTTACCCGCAAATGCAATATAGGCATAGGGTTCGGCAATAATGATATCCCCCAACATACCAAAACTTGCTGTCACCCCACCGGTAGTAGGAGATGTAAGAATTGATATATAGAATAACTTTTTACTTGATTGATAATCACATAAAACCGAAGAAATTTTAGCCATTTGCATCAAACTTAAACTTCCTTCTTGCATTCGTGCTCCTCCGGAAGAACACACTAAAATAAGAGGTAAACATTGATTGGTAGCATACTCGATCAAACGAGTTATTTTTTCGCCTACTACGGATCCCATACTACCCCCCATAAACTGAAAATCCATAACCCCAAGAGCTACCGGAATACCGTTTAATTGACCTGTACCTGTTTGAATAGCGTCAGTCAACCCTGTCTTTTTTTGAGCAGAGGCAATACGCTTTTTATAAGGTTCCTCCCTCGAATGAAATTTAATGGGATCCGCAGAGACCATGTCTTCATCCATAGGATTCCAAGTACCCGGATCAATCGAAAGCTCAATTCTCTCTGAACTGGTCATTTTCAAATAATGTCCACATTCTTCACAAACATTCATTTCGACTTTCTTATACATTAATCCATAACAATTGTCGCATTGAATCCACAATTGATTGTAGTTTTTAGTTATATCGAAATCCTTAGAACTCATTAAATTATTACGATTACTATTAGTTCTTATCTTGTCATTTTTGCTTTCACGAATCTTTCCACTTCCACTTTCACTACAAATGAAATTATAAATGTAACTTTCATTGGAATTATTACTATCGCTTAAAAAGTGACTATTAATACAGATGTGAGAACGAAAATAAGAGTCAATGCAACTATTAATGTGATTATTACAATTATATTTAGTATCCTTAATGTAAGGATCATAGTGCAGATCGTTGTCACCTTTAGATCTATTATTCAGATAACTAGAACTACAATAACTATAAAAAAAATTTCTAGGTCACTCAAATCATTGTTAATCTCAAATTTTTTCTTTTTTATATCAAAATATATAGAATAACTATTTTTATTACTATCCCTAACAAAAAAGGTGTCATCCGATATGAAATTCCGAATGTCCTTGGAGTTAACTAAAAGATCAACATTATTGTAATAACTAGAACGCTCACCCCAACCATAAAAGTTTTTATCCATATCATATATAAACCGGTCTTTACTTATAGTAGTCTTTTCAATAGGAGCAAAACTATCCATTGCTTTACTTAGCTCGCCTCTGTATTCCAATTCTCCCTTAGAAAACATCAAATTGAACCACGATTTTTCCATAGAGCTTCTGGCCTCTATTTACATGAAAATAAAATAACAATAGATGAATAGTCATTCAATGAAAAAATTGAAAAATGCAAAAAAAAAATTTGAATAGTTCATTTTCTATTCAGAGTAAGCAAAGCATGTCAATGCAATTGCTAATTGCTAAGATTATTAAGTAAAAGCAATTGAAATTAATAAATTTCAATTCTAAATGAAAATAAGGATTTTCTTATATTGTGTAAAATTCTCATTAAAAAAAAGAAATATTTGTTCTTCGCTTATGAATATAAGCGATATGAAGAACTTTTTTAGTAAAATCTCGTATACTAATATAAAAAAAAAGTTTTTATTCCAATACGGAATGAAAAGAAAAGGACAACATGCAGAATGGGTAGAAGAAGTGGGGATACTTGGTTCAAGCCCTGACACGAAACTTAAAAAAGAATAAAAAAATCCTAAGAATCCATATTTCGTATAGAATTTCTTGTGGACACTACAATACAAAAGTGTAGTTGTGTTTAATCTTCTTTTTTTTCAGATTTTGTATATCTAGATTAAGTATGTATCTATCAAAAACAGTATATACACTAGATAAACTCGGCTCAATCTTTTTTTACTAAAAGGATTGAGCCGAGTTTAATTGCAATTAAACTAATAAAACGGACGTGAATTACTAATCTAATTTCTAGTCTTGGCCATCTAATTTATCGATGGTTGGGAAGTTAAATGTGATCTCCTTCCATACTTCACAAGCAGCAGCTAGTTCAGGACTCCATTTGCAAGCCTCACGGATAATTTCATTACCCTCGACTGCAAGATCACGTCCCTCATTACGAGCTTGTACACATGCTTCTAGAGCTACTCGGTTAGCTACGGCACCCGGTGCATTTCCCCAAGGGTGGCCTAAAGTTCCGCCACCAAATTGTAGTACGGAATCATCTAATAAAATCACTCTTGACAGTAATATATGTTGTATATGTAAATCCTAGATATGACAATATGCGGAATTCATCCATGAAAATGAAAAACAAGGGGGGGTTGATATCGATGGACGCATAAACCGGATATGCTAAAATTGAAAATATGAAAAAAAAATCGGCTAATGAGATCGAAATAATAATCATAAATAGAGTTCCATTTCGGAATTGGCTAGATAAAACAAAGTCTTGCCTATTATGACAATAAATCAAAGAACTTTCCACAAAAATTTTTTTATCATATATTTTTATTTTAAAAACTAGGTTTTGGTTAGTTGAGCTTGAAAACGACTATTCCTTCATTGAAATTTAATTAAGTAAAAAATTGAATTGCATATTCGCTTGGGTGGTACCAATGAAATCGAGTGCTTACTCCCATTTATTATTGAATTAACCAATGAATTTACTATCGAAGATTTTTCTGTATTCGAAAAATTTCGCAACAAAATTGAACATATTTTTATTATGAGAATAATCCTACTACTTCGGATCCAGCGGTTTCAATACGTGAAAAAAAAACCAAACCTGGGACGTATTGCCCAAATCATTGGTCCGGTACTGGATGTAGCCTTTCCCCCGGGCAAGATGCCTAATATTTACAATGCTCTGGTGGTTAAGGGTCGAGATACGCTTGGTCAAGAAATTAAATGGACTTGTGAAGTACAGCAATTATTAGGAAACAACCGAGTTAGAGCTGTAGCTATGAGCGCGACCGAGGGTTTAAAGAGAGGGATGGACGGGTTGATATGGGAAATCCTCTAAGTGTTCCAGTCGGCGGAGGACTCTAGGACGAATTTCAATGTACTTGGGGGAACCTGTTGATAATTTAGGTCCTGTCGATACTCTCACAACATCTCCTATCCATAAATCCGCGCCTGCTTTTATAGACTTAGATACAACCTTATCTATTTTTGAAACAGGAATTAAAGTAGTAGATCTTTTGGCCCTTATCGTCGTGGGGGAAAAATCGGACTTCGGTGGGCTGGGTGGGTAAAACAGTACTAATTATGGAATTGATCAACAACATTGCAAAGCTCATGGTGGTGTATCCGTATTTGGTGGAGTAGGCGAACGAACTCGTGAAGGAAATGATCTTTACATGGAAATGAAAGAATCTGGAGTCATTAATGAACTAAACCTTGCGGACTCCAAAGTAGCCCTAGTCTACGGTCAGATGAATGAACCGCCGGGAGCTCGTATGAGAGTTGGTCTGACTGCCTTAACTATGGCAGAATATTTCCGAGATGTTAATGAGCAAGAGTACTTCTATTTATCGACAATATCTTCCGTTTTGTACAAGCAGGATCCGAGGTATCCGCTTTATTGGGTAGAATGCCTTCTGCTGTGGGTTACCAACCCACCCTTAGTACCGAAATGGGTTCTTTACAAGAAAGAATTACTTCTACGAAAAAGGGTCCATAACCTCTATTCAAGCAGTTTATGTACCTGCAGACGATTTGACTGACCCTGCTCCTGCCACCACATTTGCACATTTAGATGCGACTACCGTACTATCAAGAGGATTAGCTGCTAAAGGTATCTATCAGCGGTAGATCCTTTAGATTCAACGTCAACTATGCTACAACCTCGAATCGTTGGCGAGGAACATTATGAAACTGCGCAACAAGTAAAGCAAAACTTTACAACGTTACAAGGAGCTTCAGGACATTATAGCTATCCTGGGGTTGGACGAATTATCCGAAGAGGATCGCTTAACCGTCGCAAGAGCACGAAAGATTGAGCGTTTCTTATCACAACCTTTTTTCGTAGCAGAAGTATTTACAGGTTCTCCGGGAAAATATGTTGGGCTAGCGGAAACAATTAGAGGGTTTAATTTGATCCTTTCGGAGAATTTGATTCTCTTCCTGAACAGGCCTTTTACTTAGGGGTAACATCGATGAAGCTACTGCGAAGGCTACGAACTTAGAAATGGAGAGTAAATTGAAGAAATGACCTTAAATCTTTGTGTTACTGACTCCGAATCGAATTGTTTGGGATTCAGAAGTAAAAGAAATCATTTTATCTACTAATAGTGGACAAATTGGCGTATTACAAATCACGCGCCGATTGCCACAGCTGTTGATATAGGTATTTGAAAATACGCCTTAATAACCAATGGTTAACAATGCTCTGATGGGCGGTTTGCTAGAATAGGCAATAATGAAATTACTATTTTAGTAAATGATGCAGAGAAGAATAGTGACATTGATCCACAAGAAAGCTCAGCAAACTCTTGAAATAGCAGAGGCGAACTTGAGAAAGCTGAAGGCAAGAGACAAACAATTGAGGCTAATCTAGCTCTCAGACGAGCTCGGACACGCGTCGAGGCTCTCAATACGATTTGATTTTGTAACTAGCTGACGTATAAAAAATAGGATCCAAAAGCGAGAAAAAAAAAAAAAAAAGCTGGCTACAAAAACTTATTAGACACCATTGATCATGGTGTCTAATAAGTTATACCTACTATTGGATTTGAACCAATGACTCCTGCCGTATGAAAGCAATACTCTAACCACTGAGTTAAGTAGGTTATTTATCATCGTAAAGAGAAGGCACGGGGATACTTATCACATCGATAGGATTATAAATCAATATTATTTCTAAGCAATACCAATAAACAACGAGATGAAAGAGATATAATGTTCGATCATAATATTAATCTTGACAAGAAATTATCTACATGATAAGATAAGATAAAATGTGGATCATAAACACAAGGGCTATAGCTCAGTTAGGTAGAGCACCTCGTTTACACGTGCGCCAAAGTTTTTCAGAGGAGTCCATCACGCAATCAAACCAATTGATTGATCTTATTAATAAATCGATGTCTTACTCCATGACTTTTTTTAGGAAAAGAGGAGAACAATAGCCTGACATTAGGTCCTATTAAAGTACCCCATTTCGGTAGGGAATTAATAGAACCCATCATTGATTTGAGATATTGATAGGTGAATACCCAGTCTACTTAATGCTAGGCAGAATGAGTATAGGAACTCAAAAATGATCTTTTCGTCCTATGAACCTTAAGGTGTAGCAAGTTTCATATTTGATTTTTTAATCAGGATGTTAGAGACTATATTTAACTTAAGTTGATCTAGACCAAAAGCAAACCTACGTCAAGAGAACCCTTCTTTGAAACACTTTGGTAGTTATTCTGTATTGTATTAGAATTAAAAAATAATCAATCAGAGTACTTGGAACCATTTCTTATCTTTTTTTTTAAGAAAAAATATGGTAGACTAACTGATCTTTCTATCAGTTAATGAAAGAGCCCAATGCAAAAAAAATGCATGTTGGGTCTTTGAAAGAGTTCGAATCATTTTGATAATAATAAGTTCGAGCTCTTTTACCGAGCAGGTCTACGGTTCGAATCCGTATAGCCCTAACTAATAAATTTATTCTATAAATGACATTCAAATCCAAATAATTGGGATATTTTGACTTTTTATTGTATTCTTTATTTCTAACTGGTTACTTTCAATTTGTTGGTTCATAAAAAAAACTCCCAGACCCTAAACCATAAGTCCTGGGGGTCGTTCAGAATAAAACGGAAAACCAAATTTGATTTCATTTGATTTCAGTGGATCCAATCACTATCTATAGATATATCTAGATAGATACTTATAATTTAGAATAAACGTTTTTTATTCATTCATTTCATAGTCGTAAGTGGATTTTTTGATACGTCATAATTTTAAAACGAAGATATTTTATCAATTTGTTTTTTTTAAATAAAACATAAAGCAAATTTAAGAAACAGAAATAAAAAAAATTACTAGTTATTAATCATATTAATATTATATTATTAATATGAGAAACTATTAGTAATAGAAACATGGAAATATTAAGTAATAAGTGTACTGAAAATAAGATTACAATCAATAAATCTTAAAGGAGACGTCTACCACAGCAACCAAACGAAAATAAATGATTCGATTAACCTGAATTTTTGTTTTGACGCAAGAGTTATATATACCTTGCCCAATCCACTCCGATTGGAATTGACTAAGCGGGTATTTTTCCACATTCATAGGAGTTCGTCTATGTTTCTGCTTTACGAATTGATATTTTCTGGGCATTTTTAATAATATATCAAGTGCTATTCCTGTTTTGGTTTCTAATTTCCGGGGTTTTATCTCCAATTACGAAGGGGCCGGGAGAAAACTTTCTAGTTATGAATCAGGTATAGAACCGATCGGGGATGCTTGGTTACAATTTAGAATCCGTTATTATATGTTTGCTCTAGTTTTTGTTGTTTTTGATGTTGAAACCGTTTTTCTGTATCCGTGGGCAATGAGTTTCGATGTACTAGGGGTATCCGCTTTATAGAAGCTTTCATTTTCGTGCTTATCCTAATTCTTGGTTTA
>NW_026016209.1:0-27500 GCF_020379485.1 Brassica napus | reverse complement strand
CCTTCAAACACTCGACAAAAAGAGACTTGACTGAGTACCTGATCAGGGTTAACCATTTCTTGAGAAAAATGCTATTCACCCAGGTACTTCAGCATAATCCTGAGTCGGAGAGAGAGAGATGGCCGAGTGGTTGAAGGCGTAACATTGGAACTGTTATGTAGACTTTGTTTACCGAGGGTTCGAATCCCTCTCTTTCCGTACTTTCAACTAAATAACCAATCTTACGTGATTGACCACAACGTATCAAATCAAATAAAAAAAATAGATATAAAATCTACATTTCTTTGCTATGGAAAATGCTGGGAAGAGCAAACAAGGGATCCAAACCTCCCTACCAATCTATGATACATGAATAGGAAAAAGATTCCCCGACAAAATCCCTTACCTTGTCCCTTTTTAGTTTTAATCAAAAAAGCGGGCAAAGGGGAGTTGTCCGAACTCTTGTTTTTAGTGATTTTTTTTTACTTCACTTAGGTTTTTTAAGTCTGGCGAGAGTAATATTCTACGACAAGCAATTCATTTATTTTCAAACCGACGCATTTCCTATCTATTATTTGATTGACTAACCCTTCATATTGGAATGTGTGAAGAGTCAGATGGTTTGGCAATTCCTCGGGGGCAGATGACTCAAGAAGATTTTGAACCAAAGTTCTAGAGTTTTGTTCATCCTTCACTGTAATAATATCTCGGGGTTTGCATCGATAACTTGGTATATCAACTATACGACCATTAACTAAAATATGCCCATGGTTAACTAATTGGCGCGCTTGAGGAATAGTCAAAGCCATACCCAACCGAAAAAGGATGTTATCCAAACGCATTTCAAGTAATTGTAATAAAACTTGACCCGTTGACCCCTTAGCTTTTCCGGCGATACGAACATATTTAAGTAATTGGCGTTCTGTAAGACCATAATGAAAACGCAATTTTTGTTTTTCTTCTAAACGAATACGATATTGAGATTTTTTTCCGGAGCGTGATTGGTTTCTAAGATCGCTTCCTGCCCTAGGCCTTTTACTAGTTAGTCCCGGTAAAGCCCCCAGACGGCGTATTTTTTTAAAACGAGGCCCTCGGTAACGTGACATAAAGACTCCTTTTTTTATTGAAATTGTACAAAAACTAAACAAAATTAAAACTGAACTAAATGATAATGATAAATAACGTAAAATCCACTCCAATAAACTATTGGAATACAAAGAGTCAGAAGATATATTCTCTCAATATACAGATTTTTTTTATTGTATATACAATATATATAAATCAATAAATCACAAAAATTTTCCTTTATTTTCTTCATTTATTTTGCCAAGATCTAACCCTTTTACCCCAATATATATTCCTATATGGAAGTTTATATGACATAATATAAATGGCGTGGTAACTCTTGGAAAAAGGTGAAAGAAGTCTTTTCAATCTTATTTTTTTTTGAAAGTACATTAAAAATCATGTAAAAAAAATGAAAAACTATGTAAAAGCCGGCTATCGGAATCGAACCGATGACCATCGCATTACAAATGCGATGCTCTAACCTCTGAGCTAAGCGGGCTCAACTAAAATAGTGTATACAAATTCACTAAACTACTAGATCGTATTAATTAACTATTCTATTCATATTTTTCCTTATCTATTTAGAATTCATCATATTTTCGATATTCTAGAACAGAATATAGCTCAAATAAATAGTGACTATCATTAAATAAATAAAACAAAACCTTAATGAATTAATATAATATAGCAATATATCGACTTTCTAATTTTGATTTCATGAGTTTCTAAATAAGAAAATTTTAATTAGACCGGAAAGCTTTTTTTTTAAAGTTAAATGATATCTGATTTGAAATTCTTGGTTTTTTTGTTCTAACCTCATGCAATTATTATTATTTGATACTTTTTCTCTTTTTATATTCTTTATTATTTTATAGAATTAAATTATTAGAATGAATATTCGAATATTCATTTCGAATATACTTTTTTAGAATTATTCGAATTTCAAATCTACGAAGTAGACTTATAATCTTTTTACATTGCACATTGTAGAATTCTAAGTTTCAATAATGATCATAAATTTCTTTTCATGGAAGTAAAAAAAACGAATCGACCGTTCGACTATTTCTTAAAATTGAAGACAACGATGAGAAAAGGAAGAACATATATATGTTCTCTAATATATAACCATATTGAATTGCAAATACAAAAATGATAGAATCTTTGTTGATTAAACTAAATCAATATGGATGGGGCTAAAAAAAATGCAAGAAGATACCAAAGAAATAAAATAAGTATCTGTATGTAATGAATTCCAAGGTTTCGTCATAAGAAAAAGTGGAAAGACATCATAATGAGATCCTAATCTCAAAGCAAAAAGGGGGATATGGCGGAATTGGTAGACGCTACGGACTTAATTGGATTGAGCCTTGGTATGGAAACCTACTAAGTGATAACTTTCAAATTCAGAGAAACCCTGGAATTAACAATGGGCAATCCTGAGCCAAATCCTGGGTTACGCGAACAAACCAGAGTTTAGAAAGCGGGATAGGTGCAGAGACTCAATGGAAGCTGTTCTAACAAATGGAGTTCAATCCCTTGTGTTGAATCAAACGATTCACTTCATAGTCTGATAGATCCTTGGTGGAACTTATTAATCGGACGAGAATAAAGATAGAGTCCCATTCTACATGTCAATACTGACAACAATGAAATTTATAGTAAGATGAAAATCCGTTGACTTTTAAAATCGTGAGGGTTCAAGTCCCTCTATCCCCAACCCTACTCCCTAAAAAAGTCTGTTTGACACCTTACCCTTTTTTTAGTTATTCAAGAATTCATTGATCTTTTTTCATTCATCCGACACTTTTACAAACTCGAATTTCTTTTCTTATTATATACAAGTCTTGTGGGATATATCATACATATACAAATGAGAAAGAACTATCGATTTGAATTATTTCGAATCTAAATAATTTTTCATTCTAAAACTTAGAAAGTCTTCTTTTCGAAGATCCAATAAATTCCCGGTCCAAAACTTTTTTCATTTACTACTTTTGCGTTTCTTTTAATTGACATAGACCTAAGTCATCTCATAAAATGAGAATGATACTTCGGTAATGGCCGGGATAGCTCAGTTGGTAGAGCAGAGGACTGAAAATCCTCGTGTCACCAGTTCAAATCTGGTTCTTGGCATAGGATTGATTAATTTTGATAAGTTTATAGTCTTCAAATTAAACGTATCTTTAGTAAAAAAAGTGCAATAATCCTTTATCCCCCTCTCTTTTTTGTTCATGTTGTGGATCCATCCGTTCAAAAAAAATGTATAAGACTTTATACCTAATACATATTCGAAAGGAAAGTTCTGGTTGAAAGAATAAAAAAAAGTAAAAAAAAAAAGATCTATATCTATCTATCTATATCTATCTATAGTATCTATCGTTGAAGGGCAGAAATACCCCCAAGATTCATTAGATTAGATACAATAGAAATAGAATTTTAACCCCCCCATTTATTGTATTGCTTTCCAATCTTATTTATTCATTCCCAGTTATGTGACTAAAGTTGACTAAGTTATGTGCGCGATACAAAGTTCATAATGCAGAACTCTTTTTTTTTTTTTTAGTTCATCCTATTGGCTCGGCTTTTAGGAAAAAAGTATCTTTCAAATTGGAGATTAAGCTATCTATAATAATATGAATAAGACCTTAATTCTTCTGTTTGTTTGATCTAAAAACGACTCGAATTCAAAATATTCCGCGAAGGTCCGTAGTTGTAGAAACTAAGACTCATTTTTATCATTCAAATTTTTTATCATTCAATAAGCATCTTGTATTTCATAAAAATTGGGGGCAATATAATCCTTACGTAAAGGCCACCCTATCCAACTTTCGGGCATTAAGATCCGTTTCAGCCGCGGATGGCTATCATAAGTGATTCCTAACATATCATAAGATTCCCGTTCTTGAAAATCCGTACTTTTCCAAACCCAGAAAACAGATGGAATTCTGGGATTACTCCTGTGAGTAAATACTTTTATGCAAACTTCTTCCGCTTGATTGACACCATATTCTATTCTCGTAAGATGATACACACTGGCTAAGAGGCCACCTGGTGCCACATCATAGGCACATTGGGAACGTAAATAATTGTAACCATATACATATAAAATTACAGCAATAGAATGCCAATCTTCGGGCTTTATTTGTAAAGTCTCTATTCCTTGGTAATCGAAGCCCAACGATCTATGAACCAGCCCGCGTTTGGCTAGCCAAACGGACAAAGTGCCCTGCATCTTTTTTATTTCCCCCACACCTTTTTTATATAAATTTAAGTATTTCACATTTACCATGAGTTCTAATTTATGAAGATTTTTTTCTTATTCTCTCAAATCCTCCCTAATTCACTAATTCGTGGGAAGATACTGGGCTTTTGTATTTAAAAAATGTTTCAGTAGAGATCTCTGAAGTAGATGATGGTGGATAGAGTAATTCTTGATCATAATTTCCAGTCTGTGTACTGCGTACAACAAAAAACTTGTGATTGGTAGTAAAACACCGATTACCCCGTTGAGGTCTAATTCGATCCTTATAGATTTCTCTAGCTATTTTCTTACGAAGCTTTGTTATAGCGTCTATAACAGCCTCTGGTTTAGGTGGACAACCCGGCAAATAGACATCTACAGGAATTAGCTTATCAACCCCTCGAACAGTACTATAAGAATCGGTACTGAACATCCCCCCTGTAATTGTACACGCTCCCATAGCAATAACATACTTTGGTTCAGGCATTTGTTCATATAATCTCACTAAAGAAGGAGCCATTTTCATTGTTACTGTACCTGCTGTTAAAATAAGGTCCGCCTGTCTAGGACTTGATCTTGGTACTAGCCCATAACGATCAAAGTCAAATCGGGAGCCTATTAATGAGGCAAATTCAATAAAACAACAACTGGTACCATAAAGAAGCGGCCATAGGCTGGAAAGTCTTGACCAATTTGAAAGATCATTTAACGTAGTTGAAATAACTGAGTTTTTTGTTGTTCGATCAAGTACGGGAAACTTAATGGAATTCATAATTGTTTCAATGGTTTTTTTTTACTTTTTTTTTATTGTTATTGTACAAGTATTCAGGAAACGAACTAAGACCATTCCAACGCTCCTTTTCGCCATGCATAAACTAAACCAAGAATTAGGATAAGCACGAAAATGAAAGCTTCTATAAAAGCGGATACCCCTAGTACATCGAAACTCATTGCCCACGGATACAGAAAAACGGTTTCAACATCAAAAACAACAAAAACTAGAGCAAACATATAATAACGGATTCTAAATTGTAACCAAGCATCCCCGATCGGTTCTATACCTGATTCATAACTAGAAAGTTTCTCCGGCCCCTTCGTAATTGGAGATAAAACCCCGGAAATTAGAAATGCCAAAACAGGAATAGCACTTGATATTATTAAAAATGCCCAGAAAATATCATATTCGTAAAGCAGAAACATAGACGAACTCCTATGAATGTGGAAAAAATACCCGCTTAGTCAATTCCAATCGGAGTGGATTGGGCAAGGTATATATAACTCTTGCGTCAAAACAAAAATTCAGGTTAATCGAATCATTTATTTTCGTTTGGTTGCTGTGGTAGACGTCTCCTTTTAAGATTTATTGATTGTAATCTTATTTTCAGTACACTTATTACTTAATATTTCCATGTTTCTATTACTAATAGTTTCTCATATTAATAATATAATATTAATATGATTAATAACTAGTAATTTTTTTTATTTCTGTTTCTTAAATTTGCTTTATGTTTTATTTAAAAATAAAACAAATTGATAAAAATATCTTCGTTTTTAAAATTATGACGTATCAAAAAATCCACTTACGACTATGAAAATGAATGAATAAAAAACGTTTATTCTAAATTATAAGTATCTATCTAGATATATCTATAGATAGTGATTGGATCCACTGAAATCAAATGAAATCAAATTTGGTTTTCCGTTTTATTCTGAACGACCCCCAGGACTTATGGTTTAGGGTCTGGGAGTTTTTTTTATGAACCAACAAATTGAAAGTAACCAGTTAGAAATAAAGAATACAATAAAAAGTCAAAAATTATCCAATTATTTGGATTTGAATGTCATTTATTAGAATAAATTTATTAGTTAGGGCTATACGGATTCGAACCGTAGACCTGCTCGGTAAAAGAGCTCGAACTTATTATTATCAAAATGATTCGAACTCTTTCAAAGACCCAACATGCATTTTTTTTGCATTGGGCTCTTTCATTAACTGATAGAAAGATCAGTTAGTCTACCATATTTTTTCTTAAAAAAAAAAGATAAGAAATGGTTCCAAGTACTCTGATTGATTATTTTTTAATTCTAATACAATACAGAATAACTACCAAAGTGTTTCAAAGAAGGGTTCTCTTGACGTAGGTTTGCTTTTGGTCTAGATCAACTTAAGTTAAATATAGTCTCTAACATCCTGATTAAAAAATCAAATATGAAACTTGCTACACCTTAAGGTTCATAGGACGAAAAGATCATTTTTGAGTTCCTTATACTCATTCTGCCTAGCATTAAGTAGACTGGGTATTCACCCTATCAATATCTCAAATCAATGATGGGTTCTATTAATTCCCTACCGAAATGGGGTACTTTAATAGGACCTAATGTCAGGCTATTGTTCTCCTCTTTTTCCTAAAAAAAAGTCATGGAGTAAGACATCGATTTATTAATAAGATCAATCAATTGGTTTGATTGCGTGATGGACTCCTCTGAAAAACTTTGGCGCACGTGTAAACGAGGTGCTCTACCTAACTGAGCTATAGCCCTTGTGTTTATGATCCACATTTTATCTTATCTTATCATGTAGATAATTTCTTGTCAAGATTAATATTATATGATCGAACATTATATCTCTTTCATCTCGTTGTTTATTGGTATTGCTTAGAAATAATATTGGATTTATAATCCTATCGATGTGATAAGTATCCCCGTGCCTTCTCTTTACGATGATAAATAACCTACTTAACTCAGTGGTTAGAGTATTGCTTTCATACGGCAGGAGTCATTGGTTCAAATCCAATAGTAGGTATAACTTATTAGACACCATGATCAATGGTGTCTAATAAGTTTTTGTAGCCAGCTTTTTTTTTTTTTTTTCTCGCTTTTGGATCCTATTTTTTTATACGTCAGCTAGTTACAAAATCAAATCGTATTGAGAGCCTCGACGCGTGTCCGAGCTCGTCTGAGAGCTAGATTAGCCTCAATTGTTTGTCTCTTGCCTTCAGCTTTTCTCAAGTTCGCCTCTGCTATTTCAAGAGTTTGCTGAGCTTCTTGTGGATCAATGTCACTATTCTTCTCTGCATCATTTACTAAAATAGTAATTTCATTATTGCCTATTCTAGCAAAACCGCCCATCAGAGCCATTGTTAACCATTGGTTATTAAGGCGTATTTTCAAAATACCTATATCAACAGCTGTGGCAATCGGCGCGTGATTTGGTAATACGCCAATTTGTCCACTATTAGTAGATAAAATGATTTCTTTTACTTCTGAATCCCAAACAATTCGATTCGGAGTCAGTACACAAAGATTTAAGGTCATTTCTTCAATTTACTCTCCATTTCTAAGTTCGTAGCCTTCGCAGTAGCTTCATCGATGTTACCCACTAAGTAAAAGGCCTGTTCAGGAAGAGAATCAAATTCTCCGGAAAGGATCAAATTAAACCCTCTAATTGTTTCCGCTAGCCCAACATATTTTCCCGGAGAACCTGTAAATACTTCTGCTACGAAAAAAGGTTGTGATAAGAAACGCTCAATCTTTCGTGCTCTTGCGACGGTTAAGCGATCCTCTTCGGATAATTCGTCCAACCCCAGGATAGCTATAATGTCCTGAAGCTCCTTGTAACGTTGTAAAGTTTGCTTTACTTGTTGCGCAGTTTCATAATGTTCCTCGCCAACGATTCGAGGTTGTAGCATAGTTGACGTTGAATCTAAAGGATCTACCGCTGGATAGATACCTTTAGCAGCTAATCCTCTTGATAGTACGGTAGTCGCATCTAAATGTGCAAATGTGGTGGCAGGAGCAGGGTCAGTCAAATCGTCTGCAGGTACATAAACTGCTTGAATAGAGGTTATGGACCCTTTTTTCGTAGAAGTAATTCTTTCTTGTAAAGAACCCATTTCGGTACTAAGGGTGGGTTGGTAACCCACAGCAGAAGGCATTCTACCCAATAAAGCGGATACCTCGGATCCTGCTTGTACAAAACGGAAGATATTGTCGATAAATAGAAGTACGTCTTGCTCATTAACATCTCGGAAATATTCTGCCATAGTTAAGGCAGTCAGACCAACTCTCATACGAGCTCCCGGCGGTTCATTCATCTGACCGTAGACTAGGGCTACTTTGGAGTCCGCAAGGTTTAGTTCATTAATGACTCCAGATTCTTTCATTTCCATGTAAAGATCATTTCCTTCACGAGTTCGTTCGCCTACTCCACCAAATACGGATACACCACCATGAGCTTTGGCAATGTTGTTGATCAATTCCATAATTAGTACTGTTTTACCCACGCCAGCCCCACCGAATAGTCCGATTTTTCCCCCACGACGATAAGGGGCCAAAAGATCTACTACTTTAATTCCTGTTTCAAAAATAGATAAGGTTGTATCTAAGTCTATAAAAGCAGGCGCGGATTTATGGATAGGAGATGTTGTGAGAGTATCGACAGGACCTAAATTATCAACAGGTTCCCCAAGTACATTGAAAATTCGTCCTAGAGTCGCTCCGCCGACTGGAACACTTAGAGGATTTCCCATATCAACCACGTCCATCCCTCTCTTTAAACCCTCGGTCGCGCTCATAGCTACAGCTCTAACTCGGTTGTTTCCTAATAATTGCTGTACTTCACAAGTCACATTAATTTCTTGACCAAGCGTATCTCGACCCTTAACCACCAGAGCATTGTAAATATTAGGCATCTTGCCCGGGGGAAAGGCTACATCCAGTACCGGACCAATGATTTGGGCAATACGTCCCAGGTTGTTTTTTTCACGTATTGAAACCGCTGGATCCGAAGTAGTAGGATTTATTCTCATAATAAAAAATATGTTCAATTTTGTTGCGAAATTTTTCGAATACAGAAAAAATCTTCGATAGTAAATTCATTGGTTAATTCAATAATAAATGGGAGTAAGCACTCGATTTCATTGGTACCACCCAAGCGAATATGCAATTCAATTTTTTACTTAATTAAATTTCAATGAAGGAATAGTCGTTTTCAAGCTCAACTAACCAAAACCTAGTTTTAAAATAAAAAATATATGAATAAAAAAAATTTTTGTGGAAAGTCTTTGATTTATTTGTCATAATAGGCAAGACTTTGTTTTATCTAGCCAATTCCGAAATGGAACTCTATTTATGATTCATTATTTCGATCTCATTAGCCTTTTTTTTTTCATATTTTCATTTTAGCATATCCGGTTATGCGTCCCATCGATATCAACCCCCCCTTGTTTTTCATTTTCATGGATGAATTCCGCATATTGTCATATCTAGGATTTACATATACAACATATATTACTGTCAAGAGTGATTTTATGAGATGATTCCGTACTACAATTTGGTGGCGGAACTTTAGGCCACCCTTGGGGAAATGCACCGGGTGCCGTAGCTAACCGAGTAGCTCTAGAAGCATGTGTACAAGCTCGTAATGAGGGACGTGATCTTGCAGTCGAGGGTAATGAAATTATCCGTGAGGCTTGCAAATGGAGTCCTGAACTAGCTGCTGCTTGTGAAGTATGGAAGGAGATCACATTTAACTTCCCAACCATCGATAAATTAGATGGCCAAGACTAGAAATTAGATTAGTAATTCACGTCCGTTTTATTAGTTTAATTGCAATTAAACTCGGCTCAATCCTTTTAGTAAAAAAAAGATTGAGCCGAGTTTATCTAGTGTATATACTGTTTTTGATAGATACATACTTAATCTAGATATACAAAATCTGAAAAAAAAAGAAGATTAAACACAACTACACTTTTGTATTGTAGTGTCCACAAGAAATTCTATACGAAATATGGATTCTTAGGATTTTTTTATTCTTTTTTTAAGTTTCGTGTCAGGGCTTGAACCAAGTATCCCCACTTCTTCTACCCATTCTGCATGTTGTCCTTTTCTTTTCATTCCGTATTGGAATAAAAACTTTTTTTTTATATTAGTATACGAGATTTTACTAAAAAAGTTCTTCATATCGCTTATATTCATAAGCGAAGAACAAATATTTCTTTTTTTTAATGAGAATTTTACACAATATAAGAAAATCCTTATTTTCATTTAGAATTGAAATTTATTAATTTCAATTGCTTTTACTTAATAATCTTAGCAATTAGCAATTGCATTGACATGCTTTGCTTACTCTGAATAGAAAATGAACTATTCAAATTTTTTTTTTGCATTTTTCAATTTTTTCATTGAATGACTATTCATCTATTGTTATTTTATTTTCATGTAAATAGAGGCCAGAAGCTCTATGGAAAAATCGTGGTTCAATTTGATGTTTTCTAAGGGAGAATTGGAATACAGAGGCGAGCTAAGTAAAGCAATGGATAGTTTTGCTCCTATTGAAAAGACTACTATAAGTAAAGACCGGTTTATATATGATATGGATAAAAACTTTTATGGTTGGGGTGAGCGTTCTAGTTATTACAATAATGTTGATCTTTTAGTTAACTCCAAGGACATTCGGAATTTCATATCGGATGACACCTTTTTTGTTAGGGATAGTAATAAAAATAGTTATTCTATATATTTTGATATAAAAAAGAAAAAATTTGAGATTAACAATGATTTGAGTGACCTAGAAATTTTTTTTTATAGTTATTGTAGTTCTAGTTATCTGAATAATAGATCTAAAGGTGACAACGATCTGCACTATGATCCTTACATTAAGGATACTAAATATAATTGTAATAATCACATTAATAGTTGCATTGACTCTTATTTTCGTTCTCACATCTGTATTAATAGTCACTTTTTAAGCGATAGTAATAATTCCAATGAAAGTTACATTTATAATTTCATTTGTAGTGAAAGTGGAAGTGGAAAGATTCGTGAAAGCAAAAATGACAAGATAAGAACTAATAGTAATCGTAATAATTTAATGAGTTCTAAGGATTTCGATATAACTAAAAACTACAATCAATTGTGGATTCAATGCGACAATTGTTATGGATTAATGTATAAGAAAGTCGAAATGAATGTTTGTGAAGAATGTGGACATTATTTGAAAATGACCAGTTCAGAGAGAATTGAGCTTTCGATTGATCCGGGTACTTGGAATCCTATGGATGAAGACATGGTCTCTGCGGATCCCATTAAATTTCATTCGAGGGAGGAACCTTATAAAAAGCGTATTGCCTCTGCTCAAAAAAAGACAGGGTTGACTGACGCTATTCAAACAGGTACAGGTCAATTAAACGGTATTCCGGTAGCTCTTGGGGTTATGGATTTTCAGTTTATGGGGGGTAGTATGGGATCCGTAGTAGGCGAAAAAATAACTCGTTTGATCGAGTATGCTACCAATCAATGTTTACCTCTTATTTTAGTGTGTTCTTCCGGAGGAGCACGAATGCAAGAAGGAAGTTTAAGTTTGATGCAAATGGCTAAAATTTCTTCGGTTTTATGTGATTATCAATCAAGTAAAAAGTTATTCTATATATCAATTCTTACATCTCCTACTACCGGTGGGGTGACAGCAAGTTTTGGTATGTTGGGGGATATCATTATTGCCGAACCCTATGCCTATATTGCATTTGCGGGTAAAAGAGTAATTGAACAAACATTGAAAAAAGCCGTGCCTGAAGGTTCACAAGCAGCTGAATCTTTATTACGTAAGGGCTTATTGGATGCAATTGTACCACGTAATCCTTTAAAAGGTGTTGTGAGTGAGTTATTTCAGCTCCATGCTTTTTTTCCTTTGAACAAAAATGAAATCAAATAAAACAGTTAGTTTATCATAATTAAACGAAAACCCTGAAAAATTCATTTTTCTTTAGAATCATTTTTTTATCGATATTCTTGTTTACTACTCAGTAAACCTTTATCAACAAGATAAAAAGTGAATTTTTGCTTTCGGGAAGTTCAAATTCGACTAGAAAAATAAAACAAAGTTTTTTTCCTCTCTTGCTTGCATATGGATAGATAATTCAAATAGAGATATAGATCTATAGAGAGTCTTGCATCGTTTTGCATTTCCCGAAAATTCCCTGTTGGTGGATCAGATTCCAATCAATTTTGTATAAAATTTTAATGGAATAAAATTTTTTCTTTATTAATGACTATTAGAAGACAAAAAGAACAAAAAGAATAATAAATCTAACAGGGAGATTATGATAATACATCTATTTTATTTTGAAAGATTAATAAGTCCATTTATTTAGTTTGGCATTTCTTGTACCTATTTTTTTATTCTATTTCTAGTAGGTTCTATTATTTCTATTAGGTTGTATATTAGTATTCGATATATATTTACTTAAAGATACTTAGTATAATTATATAATATATATAATAGAAATAATAAAACTACAAGATATTCTAAGATATCTTTAGAATTCAGAATATAACAATAACAGGTACAAATATTAAATTGAGGTACCCCATTTTATGACAACTTTCAACAACTTACCCTCTATTTTTGTGCCTTTAGTAGGCCTAGTCTTTCCGGCACTTGCAATGGCTTCTTTATTTCTTCATATTCAAAAAAATAAGATTTTTTAGATCGGATGAGACCGAATCGTATAACTCCCCTTTTTATTTTAAAAACTTCGATTTGATAAGACCCATTTGGTAGAATATTGTATAACACATAGATTCCTACAAACATAACTAAAAAAAGTTTTTATGCATGTGTAAACGTATTATATGGGGTAACTCAATTTGCGCTCTTTTGAAAAAATGGATCATCGTCGGACCGCTGGATGAAATTCAAGTCAATGTATTTATTTGTATGTATATAGTTATAGGGGATCATATAAAGGAAGGAGATTTTATTATTTTAGATATAAACAATTATATAAATTATTCCTAAAGTAAAGGTTCACAACAAAATAGTTATAGTTGATGAGAGTTACTTTGAAAACAAAAAAAGGAAAGTCATATTTTCTCAATTCCAAAAAATTGTATAACTGGATCTAATATATATGAGTTGGCGATCAGAATCTCTATGGATAGAATTTATAACGGGGTCTCGAAAAACAAGTAATTTCTGCTGGGCCTTTATCCTATTTTTAGGTTCATTGGGATTCTTATTGGTTGGAACTTCCAGTTATCTTGGTAAAAATTTTATATCGTTAGTTGCATCTCAGGAAATCCTTTTTTTTCCACAAGGGATTGTGATGTCTTTCTATGGGATCGCGGGTCTCTTTATTAGTTGCTATTTGTGGTGCACTATTTTGTGGAATGTGGGTAGTGGTTATGATCTTTTCGACCGAAAAGAAGGGATAGTACGGATTTTTCGTTGGGGATTTCCTGGAAAAAGCCGTCGCATCTTTTTACGATTCCTTATGAAAGATATTCAGTCGATCAGAATCGAAGTTAAAGAGGGTGTTTCTGCCCGGCGTGTCCTTTATATGGAAATTAGAGGTCAAGGGGCTATTCCTTTAATTCGTACTGATGAGAATTTTACTACACGAGAAATTGAGCAAAAAGCTGCTGAATTGGCTTACTTCTTGCGTGTACCAATTGAAGTATTTTGAAATGAATTCATTTTTAAAGTTTAAAGACTAAATCCTTTGGCAGTAGGAAGAAAAAACGAAAGAATTGCTTTCTTTTTTTTCAATTGAACATTCATCTATTCTTTTATGCTCGTTTTTTTTTATATATTTGATAGAAAAGAAAGGGAGTTTATTCGTCTCGAAAATAGAATCATATTTTTTATTTTAAAAATTCAAAAAAGTTCTTTTAGTATTGATCGAAAAAAGGGGGAATAACATCCTGGAAATACAATTTTTTCTTTATTCAAATTGTAAGTGTATTCTGAGTCTATTTCTGTATTCTTTCTAGATTCAAAGCAAAGACTAAGTATTGAATCAAAAGAAAAAGAGAAAAGGGATTATAGGCTCAATACATTCTATTTGAATTAGAATAGAAACTCATGCTCGATAGAAATAGTAGATCTAATAGAATCCACAAATGCGGTAGGTTCATTAACAATTCACAGATTCAAAATGGCAAAAAAGAAAGCATTCATTCCTTTTTTTTATTTTACATCTATAGTCTTTTTGCCCTGGTTGATCTCTCTCTGCTGTAATAAAAGTTTGAAAACTTGGATTACTAATTGGTGGAATACTAGACAATGCGAAACTTTCTTGAATGATATTCAAGAAAAAAGTGTTCTAGAAAAATTCATACAATTAGAGGAACTATTCCAGCTGGATGAAATGATAAAGGAATACCCAGAAACCGATTTACAACAATTTCGTCTAGGAATCCACAAAGAAACGATCCAATTCATCAAAATACACAATGAGTATCGTATCCATACAATCTTGCACTTCTCGACAAATCTAATATCTTTCGTTATTCTAAGTGGTTATTCCTTTTGGGGTAAGGAAAAGCTTTTTATTCTCAATTCTTGGGTTCAAGAATTCCTATATAATTTAAGTGATACAATTAAAGCTTTTTCGATTCTTTTATTAACTGATTTATGTATCGGATTCCATTCGCCTCACGGTTGGGAACTAATGATTGGTTATATTTACAAAGATTTTGGGTTTGCTCATTATGAGCAAATTTTATCTGGTCTAGTTTCTACCTTTCCAGTCATTCTTGATACAATTTTTAAATATTGGATCTTTCGTTATTTAAATCGTGTATCTCCGTCACTTGTAGTGATTTATCATGCAATAAATGACTAAAAAACGATTCACTGATCCAATTCTACTCTTTCTTACTTTATACATCATAACCAAATCAAAGTCGTATTTACTTTACTCTTTTTTACCCACGAGGGATTCCTTGTATATTTCAAAAAAATTTATTTTTTCAGTAAATGTAAATAGCAGAATTGTGGCTAGGGAAGTATATTATCGACCTACCTAACTTTATTGTAGAAATTTTCGGGATAAACGATTGGACCATGCAAACTAGAAATACCTTTTCTTGGATAAGGGAAGAGATTACTCGCTCCATATCTGTCTCACTCATGATATATATAATAACTTGGGCATCCATTTCAAGTGCATATCCAATTTTTGCCCAGCAGAATTATGAAAATCCACGAGAGGCAACTGGGCGTATTGTATGTGCCAATTGCCATTTAGCTAGTAAGCCCGTGGATATTGAGGTTCCACAAGCGGTACTTCCTGATACTGTATTTGAAGCAGTTGTTAAAATTCCTTATGATATGCAGCTAAAACAAGTTCTAGCTAATGGTAAAAAAGGAGCTTTGAATGTGGGAGCTGTTCTTATTTTACCGGAGGGGTTTGAATTAGCCCCCCCCGATCGTATTTCACCCGAGATGAAAGAAAAGATAGGAAATCTGTCTTTTCAGAATTATCGCCCCAATAAAAAAAATATTCTTGTGATAGGTCCTGTTCCTGGTCAAAAATATAGTGAAATAACCTTTCCTATTCTTGCCCCAGACCCTGCTACTAATAAAGATGTTCACTTCTTAAAATATCCTATATACGTAGGTGGAAATAGGGGAAGGGGTCAGATTTATCCTGATGGTAGCAAAAGTAACAATACAGTTTATAATGCTACGGCAGGAGGGATAATAAGTAAAATTTTACGAAAAGAAAAAGGGGGATACGAAATAACCATAGTGGATGCATCGAATGAACGCCAAGTAATTGATATTATCCCTCGAGGCCTAGAACTTCTTGTTTCAGAGGGCGAATCCATTAAACTCGATCAACCATTAACAAGCAATCCTAATGTGGGTGGGTTTGGTCAGGGGGATGCGGAAATAGTACTTCAAGATCCATTACGTGTCCAAGGCCTTTTGTTCTTCTTAGGATCTGTTGTTTTGGCACAAATCTTTTTGGTTCTTAAAAAGAAACAGTTTGAGAAGGTTCAATTATCCGAAATGAATTTTTAGATCTGTCTATTTCGCCTTATCAAATTCGTAAAAAAGAAAGAACAAAAAAAATTATCAAAAGCCTTTTTGCCTCTCTTTAGACTTTCGATTTCGACCAGGTGTCAGGAATTACTTGTCTGATAGTCCTAATCCTAGTATGTATATTAAGAAGAATTCACTTTACCCCCCTTTTCTTTATTTTTCAATACAAATTTGTATTGAAAAATGGGAGGGGGTGTGATGTAACTCTGTCGTTAGTGACCAATTGAAATTGATAGAATGTATCAATAATCAAGAGTTTTTTTCTAATGTAATTTAGAATGGAAAAATTTGACTAGATACTAAAATAAGGAAAGCAAGCGTAGAAAAAAGGGAACTAGAAATTGGCGAAATAACAAATTTTAGGGACTATAGGGAGTATTACTTGTCTTGCGAGTCTTCGACACAAGAAAAGGAATTTTAGACATCCTTTTCTTGTGTCGATCTTGTCATTCTTAATTGCATTCGTTAAAAAATCCTATTCTTAGTTTACATATATATTACTGTTTCTATATATATAAGGTTTTAATATATCTATATTAATATATATCGTATATATAATTATTAATTAATAGTATTAATAATAGTTACTTTTTGTAGTTTTATTTATTTTCATTTCAAGTTTGATGAAATACTAAAAAAATAAGAAAAAACTTCTATTAGTATAGAGTATAGACAAAATTTTAATGATAGATCTAATGATAAAAAATATTGTGTCAGTCGGGAAAGCAGAAAAATAAAATTAAGTGACCCCCCCCCCTTTTTTTCGATCTTTGAAAGGTTAATAATAAATACTATATGCTCCTAACCTACTAATCTAATTAAGTTCATTTTTCAAAAACACGATAAAAATTGTTCTGATTATTAGCAGTTCAACGGGACCCCCTCGAATCAGACAAAGAAGGAAGAGTTGGGCCCCGTTGAGTTCTTATGTTTTCACGTCTATAACTCAGTTCATCCAATTTCTACAGGGATGAACCTAATCCTGAATATGAACCATAAAAGAAAATACCTATTAAACCGATCACAAGAATACCAGCTACAGTACCTATTACCCAAAGAGGAATCCTTCCAGTAGTATCAGCCATTTATCCTGCTTCCCTCCACATTTCATCGAGTGGTCATGCTAGAAACATAAACAGTCAGAGATAATTATGATATATAATCCATCCGAATGGGATAAGAAAACGAATGGGATAAGAAAATTACTACTCTTTGTTTTTTATTTTATTATTCTACGCTCTTTTCTTAATTTTACTTAATTTTAATTGAAGAAATAATTTGAAAATAAAACAGCAAGTACAAAAATGAGTAATAACCCCCAATAGAGACTGGTACGATTTAATTCAACATTTTGTTCGTTCGGATTTGATTGTGTCATAGCTCTATAAATAATTGAATTCGGTTTATCGTTGGATGAACTGCATTGCTGATATTGACCCCAAAAAAGAAACGGTAGGTACAGCTAGTCCATGAACAGCCAACCAGCGCACTGTAAAAATTGGATAGGTCCTATCTATAGTCATTGGGTCCTCCTAAAAAGATCTACTAAATTCGTCGAGTTGTTCCAAAGAATCAAAACGGCCTGTTATTAATGGAATGCCCTGTCGGCTCTCTGTAAAATACTCGTTTGGACGAGGGCTCCCAAACACATCGTAAGCTAAACCGGTGCTGACGAATAACCAGCCCGCAATGAATAGGGAAGGTATAGTAATGCTATGAATGACCCAGTATCGAATACTGGTAATAATATCAGCAAAAGAACGTTCTCCTGTGCTTCCAGACATACTGAACTCCAGATATTCTTGTAGGGAATCGATTCTGTAAAAGATGAATCAGTAAATTCAAATTCACTGAGATTACATCTTTGTGAGATCGTCAATAAAGTACCAAGGGTATTTTTAGAGTCTACCGAATCAGTATAGCTATCCTTCTTCTGACACAGCAACGCAATTTGAATTAGTATAGAACTGAAGTGTTAGATAATTTATTTCGTTTTTTTTTTTGCTTGTCGATGTATAACCATGTTCCACTTCTTCAAATTCCTGTATCTGTAATCTATAGGGGCTTTGATCCTTTATTTGTTTTGGACTAGAAAATAAACTAAAGATTAGATAAAATGAAAATTCAAGAGGGTGGTTTCTAATTCTAATAATTCATTAAGGAAATTCTCATATTGTCCCAAGTCAATTGAATCCAAAACCCATCAATTTCATTTTTGTTGCATATGCATAATTGTAGAAGATATTTTTTTGTAATGATAATGTGACCCCCCCCCGTTTTTGCTTTTTATTTCATTTTATTTTAAGGAATTAATTTCCAGTAACAAGAAAAGGAAGAATAGTTTTGGATCAATTCAAAAGAACAACAAATAATAAAAAAATAATAATACTAAATCTTTGGAATGCGTGCATTGTTTTGTTGTATTCAATTTAAAGGTTTTTTCTTTCTTTAACTAACTACAAAGATGATGGGTTTTTCACTCTATTTTCTATATAATATCGAAAGAAAAAAACCTAAAACCTAGAAAGGAAACGATAATAGAAATTGCTAATTACAAGTTTTAAAAATCTAGTTAAAATAAATAACTCTTTTTTTGACTGATCTCGTTCTCCGTGTAGGATACTGCTTTTTGGTTTAATTTCATAGATTAAATGAAGAAAACTGCTCTACTATATTAATCTACTTTATTCAAAATTGAATTTATTTCAATTTGAATAAATGTAGAAGGGGGCATATTCTAGGTTCTAAGGTCACTTAAAAAAAAAAGAATCAAACAACTTTTTTAAAAATTTTTACATGTTTATTCAAAAAAAGTTCTATGTTTTAACTGAAGTTATATAATAGAGTTATTTTTTTATGTATTATTTTTTCTTATTAATTTCTTAAAGAGTTTTTCAATGAATCAGTTACGTGAATTCTGAATCCTGAGATGGTGCAGATGCCAAAGACGATGAATTTCGTTTTTTCTTTTTCTCTATTTTTGTTCATACCACCGATAATGCTTGATAACTCACAAATTTTCAATTTAATTTTTTGATTCTTGGAACTAGTATTTGTATCTATCTTTACTTTAAAAAATTTTTTTATTGAAACTTCGGGAAGTACTTTAGAAACATATGTATAAAAAAACATATTTTATTGAGTCCCTTCATGCCTACTATAACTAGTTATTTCGGTTTTCTACTAGCAGCTTTAACTATAACCTCAGTTCTATTTATTGGTCTAAGCAAAATACGACTTATTTGAAATTAATTGAATGAATCTTTTTTGATCAAAAAAGATTTATATGGTATTTCATATGTTCGATAGTTCCTTACCGTGTTAATTACCCAATTTTGGTCATTGAGATTCGTCGGCAATACAGATTAAGAGCTAGGAATAGATAGTACCTCTCTTTTCTCCCTTTCAAAAATGAAAACAAAATAAAATTGAAATGATTGAAGTTTCTTTATTTGGAATCGTCTTAGGTCTAATTCCTATTACTTTGGCTGGATTATTCGTAACTGCTTATTTACAATACAGACGTGGTGATCAGTTGGACTTTTGATTAATTAACATCTCTTTTTTTTGACTGACCTCCTTCTTGCTTTCATATGCGGGAGGTCGAATTCAGATTGCTGCTCAATTATTTGCGAACAGTGGAATTTTGACACAATCTAATAAACAAGAGTGACATCACGCTCTGTAGGATTTGAACCTACGACATTGGGTTTTGGAGACCCACGTTCTACCGAACTGAACTAAGAGCGCTTTTCTTGTTTTTTATAAAAAAACGAAAAGGCTAGAAAGAGGACATTCTTTAACTCGAATCGATTTTGTACGTATATACTATATCATAGTATATCATAAAATTCAGAATTATATGTATGTCCAATTTTATTAAAAAAAGATAAATCTAAAATGGATTCCTCGTTACTGCTCTTCTGAGCAGTAATTAGGTAGGGATGACAGGATTTGAACCCGTGACATTTTGTACCCAAAACAAACGCGCTACCAAGCTGCGCTACATCCCTTTCGATTGGTTTACAGTGTCATTGTAAACAATTCCTATCTTGTTTTCCACATCCTTCTTTTTTTTTGTTTCATATCAGATAACAAACATATATATAAGTATAATTAAAAAAATTACTTTTTTTAGGCAAATCCTATCAATTTCAAATTTACATAAAAAGGCGTTTCCATTTGAAAATGGAATCTATAAGATCGTTCTAGTAGACAATATTTCAATTCTAATTTTGAAAATGGGGGGTTACATATACAAATACAAGAACTTCTTAACTACATGTACATCTATAGTTATATATATTACTATATATATTGTAATACAATAAAGAAGAAAGAAGGAGGATTTCAAATGCGAGATCTAAAAACATATCTTTCCGTAGCACCGGTACTAAGTACTCTATGGTTCGTTTCGTTAGCAGGTTTATTAATAGAGATTAATCGTTTATTTCCAGATGCATTAACATTTCCCTTTTTTTAATTCTAGTTATTAACATCAGAAAGGATAAAAAAATTTAGAGATACGATCAACGATCGGGGAATAACCCCCCCTTTTTTTTCTAATTCTAAAAAAAGAATTAGAAAAAAAAAAGGGGGGCCGAAAGGTCATAAAAACGAGGGTTCAGGATCCAATTAAAAAAAAAGTGTTGCTAGGGAAAGAGTATCCTACGAGATACTTAAAAAAAATACTGTACAAAGATTTGAAATATAGTTTTCAAAAAATCATTATATTACTTATTATTTTCTTTTTATTTAATTACTAATTAATATTCATTGCAACGAAATATTTAAGACATTTTTTTGAGTTAATTAACAGCTTCTATTTTTTTTGTTCTTGTTCTTTATGGACCCTAAAATTAAAATAGAAGATTGGGGGTGAATCATAAATCCAAAGGAGGTTTCATGGCCAAAGGTAAAGATGTTCGAGTAACAATTATTTTGGAATGTACCAGTTGTGTTCGAAATGATATTAAGAAAGAATCGGCTGGAATTTCCAGATATATTACTCAAAAGAATCGGCATAACACTCCTAGTCGATTGGAATTGAGAAAATTCTGTCCCTATTGTTATAAACATACAATTCATGGGGAAATTAAGAAATAGATAAAATTGAGTGCTTGTATGTCAAATTTTATTTTAAGAACAGGAATAATGAGAGTATCTACGTATTATTACATATATATAAATATAAACAAATAAAATAATAGAAAGAAATCAAATCCTATATTCTTAATTCTATATAGAAACTCTATCCTATATAGAAATAGCAATCGTTTTTATTTTGATCCGATCAAAAATAGGATTTTATAGGTAAGGAATAAAAAATTATGAATAAATCTAAGCGACCTTTTACTAAATCCAAGCGATCTTTTCGTCGGCGTTTGCCCCCGATCCAATCGGGGGATCGAATTGATTATAGAAACATGAGTTTAATTAGTCGATTTATTAGTGAACAAGGAAAAATATTATCTAGACGGGTGAATAGAGTAACTTTAAAACAACAACGATTAATTACTATTGCTATAAAACAAGCTCGTATTTTATCTTTGTTACCTTTTCTTAATAATCAGAAACAATTTGAAAGAAGTGAGTCGACCCCTAGAACTACTAGCCTTAGAACCAGAAAAAAATAGACTTATTCTTCAATTGAATAACTAATCTGAAGGAATTAAAAAAGAGGTTAATATTTTGTTCGACAAATCCAATCAAGAATCAAAATTTGATTGTTACGTCTGTTTCTGTCATAAAAAAAAAAAAAAAGAAAAGAATCGTCGAAAAGAAAAAGAATAAGTCTTTTTTTAGCGACTATATACCCTCGTTTTGTTTTGACGACTTTTTTTATAATACTAATTTCTACTCTACCCTCCCCGAGCTTATTCTACTTAAGAACTCTATTTCAAATATTTTAGTGGATTTCTTCCAATCCCCTCATTTTTTGATCTCATTTGAAATCGTATAAAGACAACTCCTATTTAATAGAGCTATTTGTGCAAGTATTTTTCGATTAAGAAGTAATTGCTTCTTGTACAGATTGTGTATGAATCGGTTATAACTATAGAATACCTCCGTTTCGTGAATTACGGCATTTATTCGAGTGATCCATAAACGACGAAAATCTCTTTTTCTTTTACCCCTATCCCGACGAGCCGAAACTAAAGCTCTTATTCTCTGTTGAGTCATAGTTCGTGTAAGTCGTGAATGAGCCCCTTGAAAGCTTGATGCAAATAAACGAAGTTTTGTTCTACGCCTCCGAGCTATATATCCGCGTTTAATTCTAGTCATTGAATAAATCAAACTTTGATGAATAACTAATTCTTTTTTTAGTTTTAGTTATTCTTTTCCCCTTTACTAGTCATTAATAACCAAACGAATTATTCCAATGTATAAAAAAAAATTCCAATGGCTTTTGCTACTCTAACCTTCCCCACCACTATTTTTGGCTAGGTATTTTCCTTTGCTTTGAAAGGATAAATTGCCTTGGTACTTGATATAAAAAAAATAGAATAACTACAAAAAGTAGTAAATAGAAATGGATAAATAGTGGGTTCCTTCGTTTCTATGGTTACTTCTAAAACGGTGAGGTCCTCTCTATACACCGGAGCTCCTTCTTTTAATTAATCAATACTATTGGTAACTTGTACAATTCACATTCTTTGGCTCTACCCCATTAATATTCCAGTAATAGATCTTTCACAATGAGATCCACTTTATACAGTAACGGTATTTTATTTTAAAATTGATTTGGTCATTTACCCTGTTAGTCCGTTTTTTCTTTCAAGAGTGGAATCTTTTTAATAAAAAATGGGATTTCCCCCGCTTAATTGATAACCATTTGTTATCATTGGGGGTTTTCTAAAAAATGGAGTTGATTGGATTTGCACCAATGTAAACCATAAGTTTCAGACACAATAGAAGATATGAATGATCTATCTTTTTGAAATAATGAATCGAGTTCCTCCATTCTATTTTATTAACAGGTACTGATCCTTGATATTTCAAAAAGAATTTCCTTTTTGTGTTTCAGTCTATGATCTAAACGAGTCGCACATACACCCGAGTACATGTTCCTCGTCGCTGAGGGCATCCCCGAAGCGCTGGGGATTTTGTGACATTTCGGATTGGCTGTCTTGTATTTCTAATAAGTTGTTTAATGGTTGGCATACGGAATCATATAAATAATGGGCTGGTTTAGATGGGTTCTAACCGGCTAATTCTGAATTACTTCTCTTCAAGATTCTCTTCAATAAAAAAAATATATTGAAGAGAATATGAAACTAAACCTTTAATCTAAAAAGATATAAAATTAGCAGTGGTAGATTTGCATGAAATCGCTCCTATTTTTATTGAACCGCTACAAGATCAACAATGCCATGAGCTTGGGCTTCTGTTGCTGACATAAAAAATCCCTTTCCATGTCTTCGGATACAACCCATATAGGTTTGCCCGTTCTTTGTACATAAACCCTTGTGATGGTTTCGCGAAGTTTTAGTAGTTCTTCCGCTTCCAAGATAACTTCTCCCGTTTGTGCCTCATAAAACGAACTAGCGGGTTGATGGATCATTACCCTGATGATATAATAGAAAAGCTTTTTCTATTTCGCAGAATGAGGCGAGATAACCAAAAAAACAGAGAAATTTGAATAACCGTACAGGCTTTTTTTGTGCGTTGCATACGGCTCTAGAATGGAATTTACGTTTTTGACCTTTCCTTTCGGCGAAAGAAAACAAAATATAGGTTCTATTATACGCGGATCCATAAATGATCCAATTACCATCCTTCTTTTTTGTTTTGTAGGAGTTAAAAAAATACTATGATGGTTCCGTTGCTTTATATATCATTTTTTTTGATCCGTCTATGATTCAGCAATCCCAAAGTGTCTTTTTTTGTTTTTGTAAATAAGCTTCCGGTGTGAAAACAAAGTTTGTGACGCTGGGATGTGCCCGAATAGGGAAGATATCATTTTAAATACCCCTTTCTTATCCCATACTACTCTTTCAATATATAATCTAATTTTTTAATCTAAAAAATTTCATATCGAATTCGAAGTGCCATGCTATTATTACTTAACTAATTCATATTTCCGAGGGCGAAGGCATAGTATTTTTTCTCTAAAATAAAAAAACTCATTGGCGCCAAGCGTGAGGGAATGCTATACGTTTGGTAATTTCTCCTCCGACTAGGATAAAGGATGCTATTGAAGCGGCCAATCCCATGCATATTGTCTGTACATCGGGTCGCACAAATTGCATAGTATCATAAATAGCCATTCCAGATATTACCCATCCACCAGGAGAGTTTATAAACAAATAAAGATCTTTGGTATCCTTTTCTATACTGAGATATATCATAAGACTAATAAGTTGATTCGAGATTTCGGTATCAACCTCTTGGCCTAAAAAAAACAATCTTTCTCGATAAAGTCGGTTGATTAGGATAAAATTTTATTCCTTAGGAGCCGTACAGGCACCTTTTGATGCATACGGTTCAACAAAAATTGTTAAAAAATCAATGTGTCGATTCCAACCCCCCCTTTTTTTTCAGAGAAGGCTTTTCTTTCTAACTTAATAAGGGAAGGGCTTGCTTCCCTTTTAAAAGTAAAAGAAAAAATAAATAAGTTTTGGCCCCTTTTATTTATTAGATATTATAATCCTAATAATAAAATAATAAAACGATTGATTAGGCCTGTCAGACTAACTTGATTCATTGATATTTTTTTTTCATCGAGATTCAGTTGAAATGGGGATGGTTTTTTCTTGTTCCTGAATGGGCTTCTTCCTTTTTTATTCCGTTTTTTTAGGTTTATGCTCTACTCCGAGTAAAAGGAAAAATTTGCCCGATTTTGATTTGCACATATAGGACAAATGAACCAAATACCGCGTCTTTTTTTTTTTTACTACTCCTTCTTTTTTTTTCAATTCATTTCTTTCACATGTCTTCTGTCAAATAGTCAATAAATTTTTAATTATATTATTTTATTTGATCAACAGTTTTAGATCACCCTGTTTCAATTTTTTGTATTTTTTTTATTTTTTAATAGAATTTTTATCATAATTTTGATATCATATTCATATCATATTAAGTAGTAATTATAAAAAATATTATATATTAATTATCAATTGGATTTTTGCTAAACGGAGCCTGGATACTTAATTTTATTAGTCCGATCACGTAAACCATAAAAAATTTTTGATAATCTAATATCAATCTAAATACTCCCTGCATTTAATTCTAATTTATTTTTTGCGCTTCGCGTTACAAATTTTTGATAATTCAATCAATCTTTTTGAGCGAAACAGAGGATATCTCGATCGAGGGAGAAAATGGGGAAATCCCATATAGCCCAATATATCTGACAAGTCGCACTATATGTCAACCCAAGATGTATCTCCTTCTCCAGGACTTCGAAAAGGTACTTTTGGAACGCCAATAGGCATGAAATGAAAAAAAAAGAGAATGAAGTTCTCTATTTCACTTTGATGTGGAAACGTAAGACTGGGGTTTCATTTTTTTTTATCATATTATCCTTTTTTCCTACTTTATTAATATTAATCATATTTAAATTAATCATATTAATACAGAAGTTGAATAAGCTAAAATAAAATATAAAATAAAAGTAAAGTAAGAGAGAATGAATAAAAATTAAAGGAAACTTTTTACGAACGGGCTTCTGAACAACAATAGCTATCTTGGTTCATATAACATAGGATTCACCCCCATTGCGTATTGGTACTTATCGGATATAGAATAGATCCGCTTCCCTTTTTTCCTATGAATCGAATTGTTCCATTATTACTAACAGAATAGAACAAATATTAATCCTTTCTCCGAAATAATTACCTAAAAAGGGGGGGGTCCGTAACATAGTTTTTTCCAATGCAATAAAGTTACATAGTGTCTATTTTTCATTGATAAAGGGGTATTTCCATGGGTTTGCCTTGGTATCGTGTTCATACTGTTGTATTGAATGATCCCGGTCGTTTGCTTTCGGTTCATATAATGCATACTGCTCTGGTTGCTGGTTGGGCCGGTTCCATGGCTCTATATGAATTAGCTGTTTTTGATCCCTCCGACCCTGTTCTTGATCCAATGTGGAGACAAGGTATGTTCGTTATACCTTTCATGACTCGTTTAGGAATAACCAATTCATGGGGCGGTTGGAATATTACAGGAGGGACTATAACGAATCCGGGTCTTTGGAGTTACGAAGGGGTAGCCGCAGCACATATCGTGTTTTCTGGCTTGTGCTTCTTGGCAGCTATTTGGCATTGGGTATATTGGGATCTAGAAATTTTTTGTGATGAACGTACAGGAAAACTTCTTTGGATTTGCCCAAGATTTTTGGAATTCATTTATTTCTTTCAGGAGTGGCTTGCTTTGGTTTTGGCGCATTTCATGTAACAGGATTATATGGTCCTGGAATATGGGTATCCGACCCTTATGGACTAACCGGAAAGGTCCAACCCGTAAATCCGGCGTGGGGCGTGGAGGGTTTTGACCCTTTTGTTCCGGGAGGAATAGCCTCTCATCATATTGCAGCAGGGACGTTGGGTATATTAGCGGGCTTATTCCATCTTAGTGTTCGTCCGCCTCAACGTCTATACAAAGGATTACGTATGGGAAATATTGAAACCGTCCTTTCCAGTAGTATTGCTGCTGTCTTTTTTGCAGCTTTTATTGTTGCTGGAACTATGTGGTATGGTTCTGCAACTACTCCCATCGAATTATTTGGTCCTACTCGTTATCAATGGGATCAGGGATACTTTCAACAAGAAATATATCGAAGAGTTAGTGCCGGACTAGCTGAAAATCAAAGTGTATCAGAAGCTTGGTCTAAAATTCCTGAAAAATTAGCTTTTTATGATTATATTGGTAATAATCCAGCAAAAGGGGGATTATTCCGAGCGGGTCAATGGACAATGGGGATGGAATAGCTGTTGGATGGTTAGGACACCCGTCTTTAGAAATAAAGAAGGGCGTGAAACTTTTTGTACGCCGTATGCCTACTTTTTTGAAACATTTCCGGTTGTTTTGGTAGACGGAGACGGAATTGTTAGAGCCGACGTCCCGTTTAGAAGGGCAGAATCTAAATATAGTGTCGAACAAGTAGGTGTGTAACTGTTGAGTTTTATGGGGTGAACTCAATGAGTAAGTTATAGTGATCCCCGACTGTGAAAAAATATGCTAGACGGGCTCAATTGGTGAGATTTTTGAATTAGATCGTGCTACTTTGAAATCCGATGGTGTTTTTCGTAGCAGTCCAAGAGGTTGGTTTACTTTTGGGCATGCTTCGTTTGCTCTACTTTTCTTCTTTGGACCATTTGGCATGGTCTAGAACCCTCTTCAGAGATGTTTTTGCTGGTATTTGATCCAGATTTGGAT
>NW_026016208.1:0-33769 GCF_020379485.1 Brassica napus | reverse complement strand
CTCCATATCCAAGGCGGTCAATGTGGAAACCAGATCGGTGCCAAGTTCTGGGAAGTGATCTGCGGCGAGCACGGCATCGATCACACCGGGCAATACGTCGGCGACTCTCCTCTCCAGCTGGAACGCATCGATGTGTATTTCAACGAGGCGAGCGGGGGGAAGTACGTTCCACGCGCCGTTCTCATGGATCTGGAGCCTGGCACCATGGATTCGCTCAGATCTGGACCGTACGGTCAGATCTTCCGTCCCGATAACTTCGTGTTTGGGCAGTCCGGGGCCGGGAACAACTGGGCGAAAGGTCACTACACGGAGGGCGCGGAGTTGATCGATTCCGTGCTCGACGTTGTGAGGAAGGAAGCTGAGAACAGCGATTGTCTACAAGGTGAGAATATATCTCATTTGGTTTTGAATCTCGATCTAGATCTTGAGAAGGCTCTTTGGTATAATAGGTTTCCAGGTTTGTCACTCGTTGGGTGGAGGAACTGGATCTGGCATGGGGACGCTTCTCATCTCTAAGATAAGAGAGGAGTATCCTGACCGTATGATGATGACCTTCTCTGTGTTTCCTTCCCCTAAGGTCTCTGACACTGTTGTTGAGCCGTACAATGCAACTCTCTCTGTGCATCAGCTTGTTGAAAACGCTGACGAGTGTATGGTTTTGGACAATGAGGCTCTCTACGATATCTGCTTCCGTACCCTCAAGCTTGCTAATCCCACTTGTGAGTCAATTCTATAATTATTATTATACAGATTCTTGTAATGAGTCAACTGACTTTGTGATTCGTTATTAGTTGGTGACCTTAACCACCTCATCTCGGCTACGATGAGTGGTGTCACATGCTGCCTTCGTTTCCCTGGTCAACTCAACTCCGACCTTAGGAAGCTTGCTGTGAACCTGATCCCTTTCCCGAGGCTCCACTTCTTCATGGTTGGTTTTGCTCCGTTGACGTCAAGAGGGTCGCAACAGTACAGTGCCTTGAGTGTCCCTGAACTGACCCAGCAGATGTGGGATGCCAAGAACATGATGTGCGCCGCTGACCCTCGTCACGGACGTTACCTAACTGCGTCCGCTGTGTTCCGTGGGAAGCTGAGCACTAAGGAGGTCGATGAGCAGATGATGAACATCCAGAACAAAAACTCATCCTACTTTGTTGAATGGATCCCGAACAACGTCAAGTCCAGCGTCTGTGACATTGCACCAACGGGTTTGAAAATGGCGTCGACTTTCATCGGGAACTCAACCTCGATACAGGAGATGTTCAGGCGTGTGAGCGAACAGTTCACAGCTATGTTCAGGAGAAAGGCTTTCCTTCATTGGTACACAGGAGAAGGCATGGACGAGATGGAGTTCACGGAAGCAGAGAGTAACATGAATGATCTTGTTGCAGAGTATCAGCAGTACCAGGATGCTACAGCCGGTGAAGAGGAGTACGAGGAGGAGGAAGAAGAGGAGTACGATGAGGCTTGAGATGCTGTTCAATGCCTTCGTCTGATTCATAAGCTGTGTAAGTTGCAGTCGCGTTCTTCTCTCTGGGTTTCTTCTTTTAAGTATCTCCTTTTTTTTTTCCTTCCAGTTTATGTTTGCTTTTGTCCTTGAAACACAAACTCGTTCTGGATTGTTAAAACGTTTGCGCGTATTGCTTTATTGTTTTTGTCAAGTGAAAAATATTATTGCTTTTTTTCTTTCAAGTTTGGTGCTTTATTGTTACTCCCGGGGTCTGTATATCATGTTCGCTGATTAATTACCAGTTCCAACTAGTTCCTACTTTTCCTTCATCAAACTTGCATAAGAATAGCTCGAAGAGAAGTTATTTGAAGAGTTGCTTCTCATAAAGTCTTCTGGATTATGATAACATCTCGGTAAAATTGGATCAAAAGACGTGTAAAACGGTTCATCTTTCCGTTGTTTTCCCTAGAGACAGCCGTATATCCTCGAACAGAGATTTAGCTTTAAGGATTCTATCCATACGCCTCGAGAAGATCGCTAGGTTACACAACTTGTTAATGTACGCAGTGAAATTACTAATATGTGTTAATGTCAGTAGTGTTTCACCAACCAATAATGCTGATCTGCGATTCCATAGTTATGTAGCTGTATGTGAACCCAACCCAAGCTAAGTTCCCTAGAGCCATGCAAGTCTAAACAGCGCAAAAGTAACTCTCAACAGGTGATACTTGTAGTGGGATGCATAAACGGGTTACCTTGCTTTCTCCTGCTCGATTGTCAAAAACTGTTCTGTTTCCATGATTATCCGTCTTTACCATTGGAAGCATCTTTAAAAACTTTTGGAAAATGTTATTATAATTTCAACCGATCACACCATTTGAATGCTCTTAAACGACTTTGATCCGAAATACTATGGCATTGACTGGAGAACGAAGCTTGTAACTTAGAGCGGTGCGGTTTTAGCTAATGAGTTGAAGAACAATGGTAATAAGTTAGCCAAATGGACTGCACAGGCTGTTTTGGCTAATGCGGATATGATGAAGATCGGTTACGTTTCTAGGGCTCAACCTCGTGATCATATTAACAATGTGATATTATCGATTCTTGATCTGTGTATGAAGCTGAGTGAAGGAAAGTATGTTTTGGTGAAGGATCCATCGAAGCCTCAAGTTAGGATTTGCGAGGTTCCGGCTGATGCTTTTGAGAATGATTATGTGGAAGAGCCTCTCCCTGAGAATGAACAGGTTCAGCCTCCTGAGGAGAAAGTGTCTAATGGAGCTTCTTCTACTAATGAAGCTGGGGAGGATAAGAAGCCTGAAGGTCAAGCCTGATTATGGTAAATGCCAAAGACCTGTTTTGAGTTAAAGTTCCAACGTTGTGCTCTTTTTGAAGAGCTAAAAACTTTAACATTGCCGGTTTGTGCTTTATGTGAGAAAACAGCATTATCTCAACATTGAGTGATCGTGCCTTGGTCCATATTACCTTCTTTTTTTATTAAAAGAAAACCTCCACTGTTGCGGAGAATTTGCCTGGAGATAAAGCATTGAAAACTAAAGAGGCCAACACACTATGGTTTGACGAAGTAGACAGATCTAAGAAATTATTAATTAGAATCATTCAAAAGCCCATACGTTCTCCTTGCGAACAGCTGCTTCTTCTTCGGGCGTGAAATCGTTCTGAATGTTGAAGATCTCGCGAACATCCTCTGGTGTTTTGTCTTTAATGTAATCTGCAAGTGTCTGACATGAAAGATCGAGAAGGCCTGGGAGGTTGAGATAGTTAGCAGCCAGGATGAGCTCGGAGATGGTTTCCAGATCTACTCTCATGAACTCCGCTTTCCAAATCTTGAGTTTCTTCTTCGCCTCTTCGTCTTCTTCAAAAATCAGACCAGCTTCGACGTGGGTCTTGCAGTAGTCGATCACTTTGTCGAGGATTTTCCCGGTGACGTTCTGAAGCGGGATTTCTCCGGCACACCCGGCGTCGAGCATTTCAGCTATGGTGTGGGATTCGCGAGCTACTGCTTCGTCGATCTCGAAAGAATCGCCGTCGGAGCTGGTCAACACAATTAATAGATGAAATGTAAAATATCTTCATTAACTTTAATGAATGTACATGTGTTCCCTTATATACATGTATGATTAAGATAAGCTAACTGAGCTGACTACACGTCATTAACTTATAACTAAGTATATACACACTCTATTAGGCCCCCTCAAGATGGCGTCATAACATTGTGAAGACCCATCTTGGACATTAACCTGTTAAACACCATAGGATAGAGAGGTTTTGTCAAAGCATCAGCCAACTGATTTTCAGAACGAACGTGTAGAGTCTTCAGCTGACCCGCAATGATACGCTCTCGAATAGCATGACACTCACGCTCAATGTGTTTGGTGCGTTCGTGAAATACGGGGTTCTTGGCAATGTGTAAAGCCGCAGTACTGTCACAATACAGCACTGGAGTGCTCGGAGATGGACAACCAAGCTCAGCAAGCATGCGTGATAACCAGAGAATATCTTTAGATGTTGCAGACATCGCACGATACTCAGCCTCAGCAGAAGAATGAGAAACAACGTCCTGTTTCTTAGACTTCCAGGCAATAAGAGAGTTACCAATGAAGATGCACGAACCAGTCACACTTCGTCTTGTATCAGGACAGTTAGACCAATCAGCGTCACAAAAGGCTTTGAGTTGAAATTGATCATCAGCAGGGAAGAATAAACCTTGACCAATGGAGCCTTTGAGATAGTGTAAAACCTTGTGAGCCGCGTAGAGGTGTGGTTTACGAGGAGTAGATGAGAATTGACACAACCTGTTTACGGCAAAAGAGATATCAGGACGGGTTGTTGTCAAATACATCAACTTTCCAATGAGTCTTCGATAAGGTTCAGCGCTTGGTAAAAGTTCACCAACTTCAGCAGAGAGCTTGACACTCGGATCCATAGGAACAGAGGAAGGACGACAGCCAAGCAAGCCTGCATCAGTGAGAAGCTCAAGAACATATTTATGTTGACAAATGGAGATACCCGAAGTGGAGCGTGCTATTTCAAGACCAAGGAAGTATTTGAGAACTCCCAAATCACGAAGTTTGAAGTAACTTCGTAGTTCAGCAACAAACCAAGAAACAGCAGCTTCATTGTCACTTGCAATGAGAATATCATCAACATAGACCAAGAGAATGATGATGCCTCGAGAAGAAGTAGAAAGAAACAATGTGTGATCGCCATTGATTTTCTCAAACCCCAAAGAGAGAATTGCCGAAGAGAACTTTTCAAACCATTGCCTAGATGCTTGTTTAAGGCCATAGATAGACTTCTTCAAACGTAAGACAGCATTAGGTGGAAGATTGTTCTCTTTGCGTTCAGCATAACCAGGAGGCAAATCCATATATATTTCTTCATTGAGATCACCATTTAAGAAAGCATTAGAGATGTCTAGTTGATGAAGAATCCATTTCTTCTTTGCAGCAAGAGCTAAGATCATCTTTACGGTTACCATTTTAGCAACCGGAGAGAACGTTTCAACATAGTCAATACCCTCTTTCTGTGTGTAGCCTTTAGCCACAAGACGACCCTTATGCCTTTCAACAGTACCATCAGCATGTAGTTTGAGTTTGAAAACCCATTTACACCCCACAGGACGCTTTCCTTCAGGTAAACTGCAAACTTCCCAAGTATCAAGATCCTCTAAAGAACTAAACTCCGCATCCACAGCATTACACCACTCCTTCGATTTCTTTGCCTCCGAAAAGTTTAAAGGTTCAGAACAAAGAAGAATGGAGTTGATAAAAGCATAATGAAGTGAAGAGAATTTATTGTAAGTGAGAAAACGAGAGAGAGGATAAAGAGAAGTGAAATTGCAGTGATAGTCCTGTAAGTAGATAGGAGTTCTACGGGTACGGGAAGATGTAACTGCTAAAGGCACGTTAACATCAGATGATGACATTGATGGTTCATCAGACGATGTTGTTACGAAAGGTAAATCAACATCATGTTTATCAGGACATTTGAAGAAAGCTTTTGCTGTATCGGAAAGAGAAGAACCAGCAAAAGGAAAGATAGTTTCATGAAACAGAACATGTCTTGAAATGGAGATGCTGTTAGATTCAAGGTCGAGAAGTTTATAACCTTTGACACCCGATGGATAACCAATAAAGACGCAAGCTTTAGCACGAGGATCAAATTTGGTACGAGATTTAGAAGAGGTACTCTTATAGCAAAGACATCCAAAGGTTTTCAAATGATCATAAGTAGGGATTTTTGAGGTAAGGATTTGATAAGGAGATTTGTGATCAAGATTAGGATAAGGAAGGCGATTTATGAGAAAGACTGCAGTAAGAATGCAATCTCCCCAAAAAGGAAGAGGAATATGAGATTGAAACATTAAAGCTCTAGCAACATTGAGAATGTGCTGATGTTTTCTCTCTACAACCGAGTTTTGTTCAGGTGTTTCTGGACAAGAATGGAAAGAAACAATACCCTTTTGTTTGTAGAGATCAGTGAAAGAAAGTTCAGGAGCATTGTCAGACCTAACAGACTTGACTCTAGTTGAATATTGGTTTTCAATCATGGTTAGGAAATTTGGAAACACAAACAAGACATCAGATTTCAATTTCATGAGATAGACCCAAGTTGCTCTACTGTGATCATCAACGATGGTTAAAAAATATCGAAAACCTTCAGAAGTGGGAACAGAGAACGGACCCCAAACATCAATATGCAATAGATCAAATGGAGCAACACTGGTTGTATTAGAGACAGGAAACATTAAACGTTTTTGTTTAGCTAAATGACAAACATGACAATGATGATTTTCTTTAGATTTTGTGTTTTTCAAATGTAAAAGACTAGACAATGAATCAATTTTAGGAAAAGCAGGATGACCTAGGCGAGCATGCCAAGTTTCAATATCAACAGTGACTGAACAAGCTATCTTATTGTTACCTGAGAAAGTATGAGCAGAAATTAAAGAACCAGACTCCAAGACATATAGATTTGAGATGCGTCTACCCTTGCCAATCATCAATTCCCGTGTAAGATCCTGTATGAAGCATGAAGTAGAAGTAAAGCTAATCATTGATTCAACTTCAGAAGTGAAAGAACTCACACTCAAAAGATTAAAACGAAAAGCAGGCACAAACAACACATTCTTTAAAATCACATTATCACTCAAGCAAACAGAACCTATACCAACAATGCTCTCTGATCGTCCAGAAGGAAGAGTGACAAAAGTGTCAGAAAGGGGAGTTAGTTGGGAAAAAAGAGAGGATGAATGTGAAACATGATGAGTTGCGCCTGAATCGATTATCCAAGAGTCATCAGGAAGTGGAGCATCTCCAGAGGCAAGCACGAAAGACATGCAAAAAGGAGTAGGTTGATAAAGAGAAAGGAATGTACCAGACTCTTTTGGAGTTGATGATACAGCTGAAGTGGAGGCAACGAAACCCTCTTGCGAAGGGGTGTGTGGAGTAATGCTGTGATTGTGAAGTTGAGTACTAAAGAAGGCAATGAACTGTTGCATCTGATCTGGAGTGAGAGCAACGGGAGAAGTAGCATTTATCTGGCTTCCAACAGGAGTCACAGACTGCTGAGATTGAGAAATCATCTCAGATGTATCGGGAATAGCAACCATGTTCGCAGATGCAGTTTGCTGACCGTTGTGTGGCTTCTGAAACTTTGATTTGAAACCAGGAGGGAAACCGTGCTTCTTATAGCAACGATCCACAACGTGTCCAAAAGCACCACAGTGAGTACAAACAGGTCTTCCTTTCTGATACTGAGAGTTTCCTTGATTGCCTGAGACTTGAAAAGCTGATAACTCAACACCACTTGAAGGAGAAATGCGAGCAGAGCGTTGAGAATCTTCATTGTCCAGAATATTAAAAACTTCAGAGAGAGATGGCAAAGTTTTCTTCATGAGAATCTGACTTCGAACATGATCATAGCTTTCATTAAGCCCCATGAGGAAGTCAATAACTCGATTTGTTTCCCTCTGAGCCAATAGCTCTTCAACTGTAGTCGCAGGAGCTTGAATACTGGACAATTCTTCCCAATACGTCTGCGTCTGAGTATGATAAGAGGATAAATCCATAGTACCTTGACGCAGAGAGGAGTTGGTGACGAAGCTTGTACAATCTAGGGAGATTAGACTTGTGAAAGCGAGTATGAAGATCCTTCCACATATCAGCAGCCATAGAGAAGTACAAGATGCTAGTGTAAATCTTCTTAGTAACGCTGTTGAGCAACCAAGATTTCAGCATACTATTGATTCTACACCAGATCTTGTAGTATGGATCTGATAGTTCCGGTTTAGGGATTGAGCCATCAACAAATCCGAGTTTGTTCTTAGCTTCTAAACTAGTGGTCATCGCAACAATCCAAGTTCCATAGTTAGATCCGTCTAAAGATTCCGATACAAGGACTAAACCAGGATGATCTGAGTTCAGCAAGTGATACGGACTATGAAGATTATCGGGAGAATCCGATACCTCAAAAGGACGAGATTGAGCCGGAGCTGGATTGAGAGGACGAAGATCAGCAGCTCGATTCGAAGATCCAGAGCCTTCGGGAGAGAGATCTGCGTTGCGATGATTGTTACGAGGAGAAGTGAGGTCATCCTCAGCCTGAGATGGAGTGGAGGTGCGATACTTCGAGTTACACTTTCGTTTCCCCATGGATGATCAATCGGAGCTTCGATATGAATATAACCGGAGCTGGAGAAGACTGATCGGAGTTATGCAGGAAGACGAGAGAGCTCGAAGAGATGTGATGGAAGATGATGAGTGCGGAAGCGATGGAGATTCCAGAGATCGGAATCAATGATGATGAAGGTGAAGATTGATCGGAAAAACGAAGATCGGAGATTCAGTTACGACGGAATGAAGATACGGTTACGGTGGAGCGTTTTGCTCACCGCTCTGATACCATAATAGATGAAATGTAAAATATCTTCATTAACTTTAATGAATGTACATGTGTTCCCTTATATACATGTATGATTAAGATAAGCTAACTGAGCTGACTACACGTCATTAACTTATAACTAAGTATATACACACTCTATTAACAATCTTGTTCGAAGACAAGCTTAGTTTCTCGGTTAAGCCGACCAGATTTTGTGCCATGGTTTGATAAGAAGATTCTGGAATGAAAATGAGGAAATGACGACAGATCCTTTCACTCTATAATAGGCTAGGAGAAATTGGAAAGACAGATTTTTTTTTTCGGCATCTCGTTTTATTAAATGGCCCATGAAGAGCTAAATTAAACACACATTCACAAAAGAGGCATAAAAAGCCCAAACTATAAAAACCTAAAAAGAAAAAAAGACAAAGTTCAAAACTACATCATGTCCACTGTTACGAAAGTAAAGACACACAGCATATGTGACATTTTTCTTCCTCCACCGGCTGCCGACACTATGATATTCCTGGAAATCGACAGGGACCAAGGCGAATTGGATAACAAATTCCAGAACGGTTGAGCCATAGCCGAACCATCGATGCAAAGCTTGAATCCAGTTGTATCATGAACATGATAACATTAGAGATAGCTTAAATCCATCTAATTCAGATCATCTTTAATGATAGAAATAAGCCTGAAGATGAAGAACCCATAAAAGGGGAATAAGGATAAAGCTATGTAAATTGATAAACGTAACACAATTGAAATTAAAAAGAAAACAGAGAATCAAAATCAAATTAAAAGAAAAGAAAAGAAAAGAAAAGAAATAAACAGACAAACTCAAATATAAATCCGGTAAGAACTAGAAAAAATCATCAGAGAGCCACGATGATTTGCTAGTGATGGTGCCGACAAACATGGTGCTAAACAAGCCGCCAGTTTCCAGAGTCGAAGTCCGACAACCGGGAGTCATGAGCCGATGAGAATCCGGTGAATCAATGAAGATACTCATCAACCGTCCCGTTGATTCCTTCCGACAAAAGATGAAGAACTATCTCTCTCTCTAAATTTCATCTCTTTCCTCTGAAAGATTTTTTATAGATAAGAAGAAAAGAGAAAATTTCCTCTCTCTAAAGAGCAGAGAGAGAGCTCTTGTATCCGCTTTTCTTTTGTTTTCTCTTTTTATTTTCCAAAACAATAAGGAAAAAAAAAAAAGTGAAACAACAAAATCACAAAGGTTTCCACTAGACCAACAAAAAACATACAGAAAATGAACTTATAGAAATAAAAGAATTTTTTTTTGGGAATCACCAGTCAATTATAATTTGTTATATAATATTCAATTTTTTTTTTTAAATAAGAAAAATACTATGATTGCTACCTTTTTATCTTCTTTTCTTTTCGACCTTGTTTCCTAACGTTGAAACTATGATTGCATGCATACTTACTATAAGCTATATGCGCAGTCTCTTCATAACTAAACTACATTCCAATACAAAGTTCATCATTCTTCTCATTCTCTTTTTTTCTTTGTTTCTAAAGTATCAACATTTTGAGTTTCAAGTTGTCCTCTTTGTTGGCTATTTTATATGCTTCCTCAAATTCACTGAGTGAAGTGTCGTGCATCTTTCTCAGAAAAAACTCAACCGACTTTTGATTTATCAAGTCGAATCACCTGAGACTTGTAAGTTAGATCAACACTAACCACCAAAAACAGTTTTTTACCACTTAATTGATTATTCTCCATTGCAATCTGCAATAACCATTTTAATATTTTAATATTTATATTATAAAACAGATGTAACCTTAAAATTACTGTATTTACTATGTTTTCTTGAGCCAACCACATCTTTCAATTAAAGAATAGACTTAACCTAAATAAACAATATATTGAAAAACACATAACATCAAATTAATATAAAATTCTATAACCAAACCAGGATAAATAATAAAGAAGAGGAAATGAAGAATATGCAAACCAGAGAAACATAACCTACGGATCCAAGGTCGTATCTGTTAGAACTGAAATCAAAATCATATTTGCCGAATCCATTTACAAAATCTGAGAACTCTAAACTTACGACTTTATGGTGAGATATATAACAAACAATAATAAAAATTGATGTTAATTATGTCTCTTTAACGACTTGACGTGATCCAAAAACATCAACTAAAAAAATTGAAAAAAATGATAAAAGAGTAGTGCAACTTACCGATGCAAAATGTAGATCGAACCGTGTATCACACTAAAGGCTTTGAATGGTAACAGCGGATTGAGCGGTGCGGGACAAGCGGATTGGATAGTGCGGTACGGTTTGACTGCGGTTTTTTAAACTGCGGATTATTAGCGGTTAAACAAAAAAAGCGGTACAAAATAAAATGTGAATGGTAACAAAAAGCAAGTGCGGTACAGAAACAAGAGTGGAATGATAAAAGTAGAATAAGTGGTGCAGATAAAATTTAAATTTAAATATATTTTAATAAAACAAAATATATAATTATTATTAATAAATATATAAAATTTAAATTCTTCTTATTACACCACATAGACAAATATACAATCAAGAATTTAAATTTTCCCACAACATATTTGCAATATCATCCCTTATTCGAGCCATATATTATCCATCTATTGCATTTGTAGCAGTTAATGCTTCCGTGTCGTCTAAATTGTTCTCCGAGTTTGTGTCGTTTATTCCCGTCTCTATCATCACTTCAGCAAAATCTGCATCTGCAATCAAGACTGGGTTTTTTAAACTGCGGATTATTAGCGGTTAAACAAAAAAAGCGGTACAAAATAAAATGTGAATGGTAACAAAAAGCAAGTGCGGTACAGAAACAAGAGTGGAATGATAAAAGTAGAATAAGTGGTGCGGATAAAATTTAAATTTAAATATATTTTAATAAAACAAAATATATAATTATTATTAATAAATATATAAAATTTAAATTCTTCTTATTACACCACATAGACAAATATACAATCAAGAATTTAAATTTTCCCACAACATATTTGCAATATCATCCCTTATTCGAGCCATATATTATCCATCTATTGCATTTGTAGCAGTTAATGCTTCCGTGTCGTCTAAATTGTTCTCCGAGTTTGTGTCGTTTATTCCCGTCTCTATCATCACTTCAGCAAAATCTGCATCTGCAAAATTTAAAATTTTGATAAAATTATGTAGTCCCATAGTAGTCATTATCACTCTTTTTTATATATCAATATCATATCTTGGAAAATCAGAAAGAATCATCCATTTTTTCTTCCAAACCCCAAAAGTCCTCTGGATTACGGAACGTAAAGAAGCATGATGCCGATTGAAGAGTTCTTCTTTATTTCTTGGAGGGGGACCATAGTTAAATTGTGACATATAATACCTCACAACTCTATTATGTGATGACCTATAGGGAGCTAGAAACCCTTGTTTATTGGGATAGCCGGAATCGACAAGAAATTACTTGTTAAGTGGAGGCATAGGAAACTCAGAATCACTTTCTTTTGCCATGGTTAGAACAGCTGTGTCGTGACATAATCTTGGAGCTTCATTCCAAATATAAGTGAATAACATATTGAAGTCACATATTGCCATGATGTTTAATGATACATATCAGGATCAAGCGAAATACCGGTGGATTTCATCAGAAACTTCAACATCTTGTATGATTTTTTGAACTCGTCGAGCTTATTTTTGAAAAACCCGTAAGTTATATTCATGTTAAATGCAAGATTGAATTGTTCAATGATATAATCTCTGCCATGAGTCAGAGTATACTTGTTCATAGAGATTGCATGATCAAACAATTCAATGAGTTTTTTCTCTTGTTCATATGTCCATTTGAATCTGTCTGTGCTCTATAAATTATAATATATATGTTTTAGCTATTATTTTTGCATATATAAAATTAATAATATTTAGAACAAAAACTTACTCTTGTTCTAGTTTCATTAGAAACATTTCGGCCTCTTTGTCTGGAAGAACTTGCACTGCCTCGATGATTAGATGGCATTCTGCATTATTATACAAAACTATTAGTAAAAATTTTAAAAACTAAATCATAATTACATAATCATTTTGTTTATCCTAATTGTATTAGTATTAGAATCTATATTTTATTTTATTTTTATTTTAAAATTATGTGTTTCAATATGGTTACTTATCAAGCATTATCTACAATAAAAAATATTTTTATGTAAACACTATCATGTTTTTAACAATACTTCTTATGATAAATTAACTCATAAACATATATAGTTCTCTTAACACATAAGAATCTAGGGTTTGTTAAACAATAAAAATATAATTAATAACAAAAATTATCATTAATTTGCATTATATATTCTACACAACTAAAATTGTTCTTACATTTTTAACTTCAATAAATAAATCTTTACATATATATTAGTTTATATTATGTATATTGCATATATTTATATTTCTAAAAATAATAATATTCTATTTTTATAAATGCAAATTATATTAAATATATTTTTAATAGAACTATTTATATTTAATAAGTTAAAAAAATGAAATGAAAAAAAAACTGAAATGAACAAATTTTCTTACACACGTACTTTCAAATGGTCCAATTTATATTACGTATATTCCATATATTTTATATTTCTTTTCAGTTTTATAAACAAAAATTAGACTAAATATATTTTATACAAATATTAAGTTAATGAAAATTAAATCTAAAAAGAAAAATTTGAAATGAAAAAAAAAATCATGCGCACAAACTTGAAATGGTGTAAGCAATTCAATTGCTTCCAATGTAGAAATTGATGAACTTAATATAAATGTTTTAAAAAAGTACTTTGAGAAAACAACCACCAACTAGAAAATTAACATTAAAAATTAATATAATATATTTTACGCAATTAAAAAATTTCTATAATAATTTAGCTTAAATAATTAAGTTTTGATATATAAATATATAGTAGTTTATATTGTATTATTATATTTTTTAAATAACAGTTTTTTGTTTCATATATGAAAATAAGATTAAAATATATATTTTAACCTTAATTATTAATATTTATAAACTAAAAATGTGAAAAAATTGAAATACGTTTAAGATTCATGGGTGTACCTTTCCAAAATTCAAATGTGATTTCAAGGTGCACCTGCAAAAACAAAATGAAATGACAAAAAAAGTGTTCGTGAAATTAAATAAAAAAATAAACTGAAATAAAGAAAACCCCAGATATATTGACATACCTTTGCTCGTTGCTTTGAAGTTGTGTCTGCAAATTTTCCTCTTTCATATCTATTTATATACGTAGAAAATTTCTGAAAGAAGAAAAAAAAAATTAAACCACTCAACCACTTAACAAACCACACCTATTTTCCTACTTTTGTGGTTCAGGTACGTATTTTAAAACGCACTCCCTGTTTATTTTTTATTATTTTTTAAATTTTAAATCACATTGTTTTGGATAGTTATTAGAGATGAATGGTACCCTGATTTCTGTTCCGCCATGCGTTTTTGTTGTTCTACTCATAACATTCATTACCTAAAGATTACTTGGGAGCTGGTTCCTCTTATCTAAGTTCAAGAGGATTCACAAAACAAAAATTACAATAACCCAATGGCCTTAACGACATTTTTTTTCTTTTTTTTTTGGCGATAGTTACTATTTTTCTTCTTATTTTCAAAAAATGAATGTGAAGTGGCAAATTATAATTGGCCGGTAAACTTACAGACACCTTTGGGACTGAACCTAAGAAAAACTCGAAATAAAATAGTAGGAGTGAAAAAATGTATGTTTTTTTCAAATTTAACAAGAAACTAGATTTTGATCCGCGCTTAGAAAGCGAGGTTTTATTTTTGGACTTAAATAAAAAAATTAAAATGAATGCTATATTCCCTTTTTTCAATTTAATTGTCGTTCTAGAGTAAAATTTTTGTTTCAAAATAAGTCTCATTTTAGAATTTCAATGCAAAATTTATTAACAAAATTTTTATGTTTATTTTTCTATTGGTTGAAATATATTTAGGTGTATATGTAATTATGTTTTTATTTTAGAAATATACAAAATCATATTTTTTAATAATCTGTGTGCATAAACCTCGACAATTAAAATGAAACAGAAGGAGTATAAGATAGTATATAAGTCTGGGAATACTTATTCGGAGTCGAGGAACCAAACTGAAAAAATGAAATAAAAAATGAACCGAATTTCATGAATAACCGATCAGATCCTATATCTATGGAACAAAACATTGAAATTGAACCGAGAACAGAATGAGTATCTGAAGTTTTAAAATATAAATTATTTACCTACAAATATATTATATTTAATTTCTAAATAACCAAATATTAAAAAAAACTATTTATAAACAAAATTACCAAAAAAAATTATCCAAATAATTTTTATTCAAAATATAAGCAATGTTCTCAGATCCGATCTAGGCCCGCGGTCAAACCGGTAAATCCAATATAATTCGGATATGCTTATGTTCTTTATATAGAATTCTATTAGATGTTCTACCAACTGATATATTTTCACAAAATTCAGATTTATGAAAATTTATTGATTAAATTTATGATAAAACCCAATAAAATTCCACTAAACCGAGAACCGACACTGGCTGACCCGGTCAAAACCCAGAAAAAAAAAACTTAATATGTTCTTATAAATTGATTTAACTTCTCGTATATTTTACAATAGTACATAAAACTAAATAAACTATTTGATTTGTCATATAAGGTAATGCATTGTATTTATGTTATGTATTTTAATTAATAAGATTTTTAGTGATTATCTAAAGTTACATTTATGAATTTTGAAATTAAAATAGTTACGATTTAGTTTTTCATAAAAAAATAGAACAATGTTATCACACATTTGAACAAAATGTGTTATACCATAAAATAGATATGAGAATGAAAAATTTATTATCGTGATCATGGTTCCCTTTCAAAGTTATTAAACTTTTATACTTTGAATAAGAGTATGATATAAATACACATGATACAAATACACATGAGTTTTTATTATATGGTATATAGCAGTATATATGAATTTATGTTTTCGATATTATAATGTGACGATGTCTGTAAATGGCATAAGATAGAAGAACGTGTTAAAATATATTTAGTTTTGAAATTAAGTAAACCAAACTGAGCACAAATCATAACTGGTCGATTTCAATTATATATTGGATCTTTTATATATTGGATCTATTAAAATTAGGTTTATTAAAAGGCAAAAAATCAAATGATAAATAAAATCATTTATTATGATATATTTAGAGAAAGATAAGGAAAGAGAAAAAAAAAGTTAGTCTAATGAAGGGTTTATATTAGATTTTTAGGATTCCTTCCTTTTTAATAGTATAGATACTAGATTTTGACCCGCGCTTAAAAGCACGGGTTTATTTTTCAAATTAAAAAAATATTTTAAATTAATTTCTATATAAAATAGTGTATAGGTCTAGGCACATTTATATGGAACCATGAACTAAACCACATCAAACTCGAATACACGAAATCAAAATTGAAACGCATTTCATAAATAAATGATCATATCCTATATCTATGGAGCCAAAAATCTAAAACTGAACTGAAAACCAAATACGTACATAAATTTTTAAATAAAAATTATATACCTAAAATTAATAATGTTATGTAGTTTCCAAATAACCAAATATCCTCAAACTACTATTTACAAACCAAATTACATGAAAAATTGAATTATTCAAAAAACCGAATGATCTGATATTTAAACTGAAAACCCCAAAAGATCTAATATTTTATCTATAAATCTGAAATTACCTGAAAAAAACAGAATCGAAGCAGAACTGAAGTGGATCCACATTTTTTGGATATTAGTCGGTTCCTAAGTTTACTACCAAACCGAACCAAAACCTCAATAACCCAACTGAATTAAACCAAACCAAATTTTGTAAATACATGAATGGCTCCTAAATTTCTAGAACCAAAACACTAAAAACCCAAATACCCAAACCGAAGCCGACTGTTGGGGATTGATAGTGCATCTACATTTAAATGGTGCGAAGAAAGCATTATGTTTTTACAAATTATTTAACTCCTTTTTATTGGGGGTACACATATAATAAACAGACAAATTGAAATATATCGAGTGATTTATATCTGATCCAGACTCGCGGTTGAACCGATAAACCCTTGATGTATATAATATGGACTGACTTATGTTTTTCATGTAGCATTCTATCAAAGGTTCTTACCAACTGATATGTTTCCACAAAATTCAGATTTAATGAAAACATGTTAATTAAAGATCAGATAAATTAAAAAATTGTTAATTAACATATGAACCGACACCAATTACCCTCCGGTAAAACCCATAAAAACCTGATAACACTTTTTTAAAAAAATCATTAAACTTCTCGTACTCTTTAGTAATGCATAAAACTAAATAAACTATTTGATTTGTCCTTATAAAATCCCGGAAATATCTGATAACACTTTTCAAAAAGTTGATTAACTTCTCATGGTTTATAATAATACATAAAACTAAATAAACTATTTGATTTGTCATATAAAGTAAATGTATATAAAATGAGATTATAGTTTAGAAATATATGAAATAAAGTTTAGGATATATGGTTTAGAAGTTTATGGAAATATAGTTTAGGGTATAGGGTTTGATTTATACTGAAAATATGATAAAAATCTCTAGAAAATATGTATTTGAACAAATACATAGATTCAAGAAAGTACATGAAAATGGTGAGAGTCAAATAAGTATATATTATATGGTTCATTTTATAGGGATTTGGTTTGTATTGAAAATATACATAATACCTTGAATATATTTTGTAAGTTCATATATAGATTTTAAAACATACATGGATAACATATCCACTAATTTAATCACGACCAGTAGCATTTTGATTTTTTTTATGTTTGGTTATTTATATAAGTTCAAAAATATGTGCATTTCATATTATTATTTGTTTTGACTTTTTCCTCGCTTAATGAAGTGAATAATAATGCATTCAAAATATTACTATGTGTAAAAGACTATGTTAGATCACTACAAGAAAACATAGCAGTAACAACGGCGTTTTACGACGAAATTATTTCCTCGTAAATTTACATCAACTTTACAACGCAATTACGACGAGACATTATTTCGTCGTAAACTCCATGGTAATTTACGACGAAAGGATTTTGTCGTAAAGTCAATGTAAGTTTACGACAAAAGTACGTGGAATGCGAAATAGTTGTAAACGTTACATCGACATTACAACGAATCATGTTATCGTTATATAAAGGTGAAAACGTGTATTGAAAGTGCTTTAACTTACCTAAATTTGTTGTAAACTCGTTGCAAATTTTCCATGTAAAATCCATGTAAAACTTACCATATTTCTCTATATATATGTCATTTCCCACAACTCTCTTCCTCACAACACACAACTCTCTTCCTCACAACACACAACTCTCTTCCTCTCGAACCTGATGGCGTTTAGACTCTGCTCCTCATTCAGCCACCAATTACTATTTCGAAGATGACGATAAGGAACATGAGTCATTCGTCTGTCTGCCAATTCAGTGGAGCGACAAGGAGAAAGTGGAGGGAAGTGCAGTTGGTTTATACTTGAGTGGAACCTCCGACCATTGTCAAAGGTTCCTCTCAAGTACAAACCAGCTGCACTTCCGTCCACTTTCTCCTTGTCGTTCCACTGAATTGGCAGACAGACGAACGACACAGGTTCCTTATCGTCGTCTTAGAAATAGTAAATGGTGGGTTAACAACGCAATTACGACGAAACCAACGAAACCATATTTCGTCGTAAACGCCATGTAATATTACGACGCATGTACGTCGAAAAGAAAACTTTACATCGACATTACAACGAATCATGTTACCGTTATATTTAGGTGAAAAACTTATCGAAGTTCGTTGTAAAGTCGTTGTAAAAAAACCATGTAAAATCCATGTAAAAGTTTCCTTGTAAAATCGTTGTTATATTTCAACTACCCAACTCGAAAATTTCTCTATATATATGTCATTTCCCACAGCTCTCTTCCTCACAACACACAACACACAACTCTCTTCCTCACAAGACCCAAACGGAAAAAAAAAATTTTTTAAAAAAATAGAAGAAAAAATGGTCGGTGGCGGTAGTATTTACGAGTTGCGAAGTTGGATGTATTTGCACAAAGATTCCGACGGGAGAGTGACGAATGCATTTCTGAACGGGCTAGAGACATTCATGCACCAGGCGGGCTGTACACCGATCACGCAGGAAAGCGGTAAGATGTTCTGCCCCTGTTCAAAATGCAAGAATTCGAAATTTGCACGTAGTGAAACTGTATGGAATCATTTAGTAAACAGAGGATTTACACCACAGTACTGCATTTGGTATCAACATGGAGAGGGTTATGGGGGAAATGAAGCTAGTAGTAGTAATGCTAATTTTGAGGATGCTAATTTTGAGGATGCTCATCATAATGAAGAACCGAATCATGTGCATAATGAATATAATTATCATCAAGAGGAGCAGATGGTAGATCATGATAGGGTTCAAGATATGATTAGTGATGCATTTTTAGAAACAACTACAACAATAGCTGATGGAACTGGAAATGTAGAAGAACCTAATTTGGATGCAAAAAGGTTTTATGAAATGCTAGATGCTGCAAATCAACCAATCTACACTGGTTGTAGAGAATTGCATGGATGCATGGGCGGAGTTGTTTAAAGAGTATTTGCCAGAAGACAACGTGTCTGCTGAATCTTATTATGAGATTCAGAAATTGGTTTATAGTCTTGGGTTACCCTCGGAGATGATTGATGTTTGCATCGACAACTGCATGATCTACTGGAAGGAAGATGACAAGTTAGAAGAGTGTCGATTCTGCAAAAAACCACGATTCAAACCGCAAGGCCGTGGGAGGAATAGGGTACCGTACCAAAGGATGTGGTACCTACCAATTACAGACAGATTGAAAAGATTATATCAATCTGAGAGGACTGCTGCGTCGATGAGGTGGCATGCCGAACATGTCCAGAGAGATGGTGAGGTTGCACATCCATCAGACGCAAGAGCGTGGAAACATTTCAACAAGGTACACGGAGATTTTGCTACAAATATTCGGAATGTCTATCTTGGGTTATGCACCGATGGATTTAGTCCATTTGGAATGTCTGGTAGACAATATTCTTTGTGGCCAGTCATTCTTACGCCGTATAATTTACCGCCGGATATGTGCATGGAACAAGAATTTCTATTTTTGACCATATTAATCCCATGGCCGAAGCATCCAAAACGGTCTCTTGATGTTTTTCTTCAACCGTTGATAGAAGAGCTAAAGCAATTGTGGTCAGAAGGGGTGAGGACGTACGATTGTTCCTTGAAAAACAATTTTACGATGCGAGCAGTTCTGATGTGGACGATAAGTGATTTCCCTGCTTATGGGATGTTGTCTGGCTGGACAACACATGGAAGATTATCTTGTCCGTATTGTCTTGGATCCACGGATGCTTTTCAACTGAAGAATGGTAGGAAGAGTTGTTGGTTTGATTGTCATCGTCGCTTTCTTCCACTTGCCCATCCGTACAGAAGAAATAAGACATTGTTTCGACACAAAAAAATTGTCAGAGACAGTCCTCCTCCATATCTCACCGGCCAGCAGATCGAAGCGGACATTGATTATTACGGAGCTCAGGAAACAGTTAAGGTTGGAGGAAATTGGCATGTTCCTGGGAATATGCCTGATGGGTATGGTGTATCTCACAATTGGCATAAGAAGAGTATATTTTGGGAGCTACCTTATTGGAAGGATCTTCTCTTACGCCACAATCTGGATGTCATGCATATCGAGAAGAACTTTTTTGAGAACATCATGAATACATTACTTAACGTCCCTGGGAAGACAAAAGATAACAAAAAGTCAAGGATGGACTTACCTGATATTTGCTCAAGAAGTGAGTTACATATCAAGAGCAATGGAAACGTTCCTGTTCCCATCTTCCGGTTGTCATCAGCAGCCAAAACAACCTTGTTTGACTGGGTTGCATCGGAAGTTAAGTTTCCTGATGGTTATGTTTCAAATATGTCAAGATGTATTGAACGAGGTCAAAAGTTCTCCGGAATGAAAAGTCATGATTGTCATGTGTTTATGCAACGACTGCTTCCATTTGCTTTTGCCGAGCTCCTTCCAGCAAATGTCCACGAAGCACTTGCAGGTAATTATAAATTTATATATATACATATGTTACGAAATGTTATTAATTTGATTCCTTTTAAAATATACAGCCATCGGAGCATTTTTCAGAGATCTTAGCACACGTACGTTCAAAGAAGAAGTCATCGAACAACTTCATCAGAACATTCCGATCATATTGTGCAACCTGGAGAAGATATTTCCTCCTTCATTTTTTGACGTCATGGAGCATCTAGTTGTCCACCTACCGTATGAAGCATTGCTTCGTGGACCTGTTCACAACGGATGGATGTATCCGTATGAGCGACAGATGAAACATTTGAAGGGGAAAGCAAGAAATCTTGCAAAGGTAGAAGGTTCAATAGTTGCGGGGAGTTTGACAGCCGAAACATCTAACTTCACATCATACTACTTTGTTCCAACTGTTCGTACGAGAAAAAGAGTTCCTAGGAGATATGATGATGGTGGAGTACCGACATCATATCCAATTGATGGTGTTCCTGACATTTTCTGCGAAATTGGACGGTTTGGTGGTAAAACGAAAGAAGTATGGTGGTCATGTGAAGAAGATAAACATAGTGCCCACACTTATATTCTGCTCAACTGCGAGGATGCAATGACCCGTTACTTTGAAAGGTAAATATTTTTGTGAATGTTAATTATATGAATTGAAGTTAATTATGTATGATTTGATTATTTGTTCAATTTGCAGGATGTTTGTATCTCAAGTTGAAGAAGCAATACCAGGAATATCTGCAACTGATGTGGATACACGTAAAGATAAGCACTTTGTCAAGTGGTTAAAATCACAGGTAATATATCTCATACTATTATATTAATTAAGTAAGTGTTTAAGAATATATATATGTTTTTTGCAGGTTGATTATGACGATCCTTATTATCCCGTATGGTTTCACGAATTGGTTCAAGGTCCAGTTGCAAAGGTCACCACATCACCTATGTATTTCACACGAGGATTTACCTTTCACACATACGAGTATGGGAGACATCGGGCAACGAGTAACTACGGAATATGTGTGAAAGGTGAAACAGACTTTTACGGGATATTGCAGGAGATTATTGAAGTGGAATTTCCGGGGTTATTGAAGCTAAAATGCGTCCTCTTCAAATGTGAATGGTTCGATCCTGTTGTGAACCGAGGGATTCGGTATAACAAATTTGGTGTTGTGGATGTCAATTTTGGGAGAAGATACAACAAATTTGAGCCTTTCATTTTAGCTTCACAAGCCGAGCAAGTTAGCTTCCTTCCTTATCCTCGGCTTCGAACTTCCGGGATAAACTGGGTAACTGCTATCAAAATTACACCTCGTGGACGCATTGTCGTTGGAGAAGAACCGCCCTTGCAAGAAGAAGACGCTATCACTGAAGTTGAGGTACCAGAACAACCAACTGATGAAATCCTTTTGATCGACCCGCAAAACTTTCAATATGAAGATATTCCCGAAGATGCGACAGATGAAGCACGTGAAGACGAGTTCGAGAGAAGCGACGATGATGATTGTAATGATAGTGATGAGAATGAAAACGATTTAGAGTGATGTAATAGTGATGAGAACGAAAACGATTTAGAGTGATGTAATATATGTATCAAATGTTGGATTTCTCTATTGTAAAATTTTCTAAAAGAAAGAGTAAGAAGTAGTATGAAATAAGATATGATGTTAGATGATATGTGACTTTGGGGTTTAGGGATTTCATTCTCGGTGTTTAGGGTTAAGCGTCGTAAAATCGTGTAAAAATAACACGGAAGACGTAATTTCGTCGTAAATGGAAAAACGCGGGCCTGGTAATTTCGTCGTAAATCGAAAAACACGGGCCTGGTAATTTCGTCGTAAATGGAAAAACGCGGGCCTGGTAAATTCGTCGTAAATGGAAAAACGCGGGCCTGGTAAATTCGTCGTAAATTTACGTCGCTTTTACGACGAATCCTAATCTATATAAGGAGACGCCGAGAGCAAGGCTGCCTCGCTCATTCCTCCCAAATTCCTTTGCTCTCTCTAAGGTAAACTCTCTCTTCTCTCTTTTTTTTTTTTTTTAAATTAGTTTAGGTGATTAGTTAGGTAACGGAATTAGTTTAGGTGATTAGTTAGGTAATTAGTTTAGGTGATTAGTTAGGTAACGGAATAATATTTTTATTATGTCGTAATTGATTAAATTTATTTTATTTTTTTTAGATGGCTCCTAGAAGAAAATCCAGAGCACCTAGTTATAGAGATTTGATTGGCGACGATGGTTCCGGTACATCTTCTTCCGGTCCATCGTCTTCCGGTCCATCATCCTCCACCGCAGTTCCAGACTCTCAGCCTTCTCAGAGAGTTGCTTGGAGTCCTCCTCCAGCGGCTGCACCTGAGCCTGTCCCAGAAGGTGCAGTTCATCCGGATTTGCGTGTGCCTTCATATGCCCCATTCGCGAGATATACGGTAGAGGATTTGCTTGCCCAGCCTGGACAGGAGGGTTTGGATGTTCTAGACCCCGATAGACCCCGAGGAACTTATTGGTAAGTTATTAATTTTTATTACATTAAAATTTAAATTATTTTTATTTTCTAACGGTTAAATTGTTTTCCTTTCAGGTTTGGGGCTAACAACCGTGTTGGCCGGAGCGTTTCGAAAACGATTAAGGGTTACTACGACGGGGCATATCCGAACTGGAGCAAGACTCCAAATCACGTTAAGATCACTTGGTTTAAAATGTTTGCGGTAAGATTTTTAAATTTAATTAAATTTTCACTTTTAAATATGTATTTTTTTTAAATATTATTATTAATTGTAATTTTTTCAAATTTTTTTTGTTTCAGCAAAAGTGGCATTGGTCTTTGGGAATCACCGAGATGGTGAAGGCGGAATTCGTTGCAAAAGCAAAGATCCGCCTCTGCAACACAGTCTCCGATTGGAAGGACAAGTGGGAGCTCGACGGGTATGAGGGAAAGCCCACTGAGCTCACGAAGGATGTGTGGGATGGCCTCATCGCCTATTGGAAGCACCCCTCTTCGATCAAAAAGGCCAATTCGTGCTCGGCTTCTCGAAGAACGAAGGATAAAGATGGTAATTTGCCCATGCTTCACAGAACCGGCCAAAAACCACATGCAGGCATCCGTCTAGAAGTTGTAAGTTTTGTTTTAAATATTTATTTTAAAATATTCAATTAATATAATTTTTAATAATTTTTTTTTTGTAGTTGGAGAAGACGGGAGTCTTACCATCTCTGTCTGACCTATTCAAGATGACTCACGCCACATCCGACGGAGTTTTTGTGGATCCTGCATCTGAGAAACTCGCTCAAGCAGTGGCTACTCGGATTGAAGAACGGGAGACGCAACTAACTCAGGAGTCTCCCGATGGATTACCCGTCACATTGTCCACCGAAGAAGCCGACAGAATCTTCGAAGAGGTAGTACAACTAAAAATTTTTGTTTACATTATTTTTAATAACTATATTAATATATGTTTTAATTTTATAGCTGGCTCCTAGAAAGAAGGGACGAATAGTCGGTATAGGCTCTGTTAACCAAGTTGCAAGGGCAACTTCGTCATACACTTCGAGACGGGATGAAGAGACTTCTCAGATGAAAGCTCGAATGGATAGCCAGCAGGTTCGTTTAGACTCTCTTGAGGATTTGCTAGACGTGATGGCCGTGGGAAACCCGGTTATGCAGAGAATGTTGAGTGAGAGACGAGCCGCTCTTGGGTTGCCAGTACGAGATCCCCAAGAGTCCGATCCAACCCGTCAACAGCCGAGCAACCCCACCGACTACTTCGATGATATGTAGTTTTTTTAATATTTCGGTTTGTATTATGAATTTAAATATTATGACTTTTAAATGCTTTTTTAATATATGTTTTTTATTTTCATATTTTGTTTTAAAATTAAAATTATTTAAAATTCGAATTTTAAATAAATTCAAATATATATTATAAAATTAAATATATTTGAGGTTAAAAAATATTCAAAATCTATATTATAAAACGAAACGTCGATGTAGGCTCGACGTAAATATTTACGACTGATTACCGTCGAAACATTTACGAGAGTTTACATCGAAATATTTACGAGGGTTTTACATCGAAATGTTTACGTGTTCGTTACAACGAAAATATTTACGTGTGCTTTACATCGAATCCATTACGTGGAGTTTACCACGAATTATTACGTGTCGTTTACGACGAAACTATGGTCTGCGCTTTACGAGGAATATATTTCGTCGTAAAGTTAACAAGTCATTTACGACGAAACTTCGGTTACGACGGGCGTTTTATGACGAAACGTGTTTCGAGGTTATTTCATCGTAACACCCCGTTTATGACGAAGGTACAACGTATATTGCCCTCCTAAAAAATATGTTTTCTTGTAGTGGATGCAAATATATCGGTGATATAATGATGATAGGCAGTTGGGTTGTTCCCTATTAATAATACTGATAATTTTGATTAATTAATGTAAGTATAAAATAAGACGTATTATTTTTTTAGTGAATATGTCCAACAACCTTGTTTAAGTAGATTTTTTAGAATTCCTTCCATTTTAATAGTATAGATAAGAAAAAAATAATTATCATTTGTGAATGGTGACTCTTTTTTTTATGAAAAAAAATCTTTTTTTTTATTCTTGATCATTGGTCGGAGCCAAAAAAGTTTAGCCCTGATTGACTTTATATTTTCGGTTTTGCAGGATTTAAAATCTATGCAATTTCATTTTCAATTAGGCCATTTAATTTCTAATCATTCTAAAATGGTTAAGCATGAAGTACATGGAAAATGAGGAATAAGTTGTTATTTAAAATAATAAAAAAATTCCTCATGTTACGAACCAAGGGGACTACAGAGAAGATTATTTGGATGGAAGCAGTAAAGCAACTACAAATAATAATTACTATTATTGAAGAATTTTTTGTTTTGGATGCTATGGAAATGCAACCCTAATTTCACCACAAAGAGGTGAAAGACAATTATTCCATAATTATTCTTCCATTGAAGACACTCATTCACTATTAGAATATGAAGCAATAGCCTTACGACCGCCATCCTTGAGAATTGAGATGTCAGATGTACAAACTAAAGTCTAAACCAGCAATTTTTGAAGAGGATGCCAACGTATTGTCTGATACCCTTAAGTCTGTTGGAATAGAGAAACCCCAAGACAATTAAACTAGTACTATCAAGCCAATAATAAGGTGTGATGTGATTTGATGCCTCAGTTACCACTCATGTGATAGACATCTGCACCTTAACTTGTTCATGTGAGAATAAGTTTTTTCATGTACATAGGAAGTTTTTTGCGGAAGTAGATCGTTTAGAAAAGACTTCTAGGATAAGTATGTAATATAGGGGGACTTCATATCTGTTACCTGTTTTGCTACGGAACAAACTTCATTACTGGTAAAAAAAGAGAAAAATAAAAGAAAGAAAAGGTCGGTCAAAGGATAGAGCGCAAGAGAAAACGCAAAACAATTTGACACTTGTTATTTTAGTGACATGTGTCAAATACGTGCCGCCAGCTGTGTTTACTGGCCCTATAAATTTGCAATGTAGACATATGCGAAAGATGAGAACGACGAGACTTCGAAAATTTCAGACAAAACAAAAATATTTTCAAAAAGCTAAATTGAGAAGAAAATTGTTTCTCTGATTGATGAATATGGCGGCTATGCAACTGTCGAGCACAGCTTCTTGCGGTCTCTTTAGAGCTTTCCCTGAGAGCCGAGCTCCTCCCAGAACTCCTGCGGTGGTGATTGGTCGGAAACACTCTCGTGTCATTTTTGCTTCATCGGTCAATAACCATTCTAAGGTAATTATTACATATACACATATAAAACAAATCGATGCATCATCGGTGACTAGTTAATGATTCCCATTTTCTATACGATTTTTTTTCACAGAATTTTTCTATATCTTAAGTTGTGTGATATGTAATTTTCTATAAATTTTGTATGTAAATATATATTGGGAATTTAAGGAAATTTTTTAAAAAGTGTAAGAGTATCAGTGTTATTTTAAATATATGGTTTACACAAACAATTAGGTTAACTTGTGTCACAAGGAATGAAGGTTTTATTTTTTGAATAAGGCTTTACTTGCAAGAAATCAAGTTGAAGATACTTTAACGGCTAATCAGTAGTTATGATTTTATTCCCCCTTCGTTTATCAGACATATCTTTGAGTTCTCCTTATTAACACAAGGTGAAACTTGAAACTTGAAACTTGAAAGAAGTGATTGTTCTGTTTTTACAGGGAAGAAACGATCCAGTAGAGAAAGCAAGAGACTCAAGGGCTGATTTGGCAAATGATTCAAGGAAATGGAGAGAAGAATCTGGCGAAGACTTAGAGGCTTGCAAAGAGCAAGCTAAGGACAAAGCTTATGATATGAAAGACAAGACTAAGGACAAAGCTTATGATGTGAAAGAGAAGACGAGAGGTTATGCGGAAGAGACTAAGGATAAAGTGAATGAAGGAGCGAGTAGAGCAGCTGATAAAGCTTACGAGACGAAAGAGAAGGCCAAGGACAAAGCTTATGATGTGAAAGAGAAGACGAAAGATAAAGCGGAAGAGACAAAAGATAGAGCCAAGGAATATGCAGAGGATTCAAAGGAGAAATCAGAGGATTTGGCTCAGGGGTTTAAGGAAAAGGCCCAAGATGTTGGGGAAAGACTATGGAGACAGTGAAAGATGCGTGGGAGACGGCTAAGAGCACAGCTCAGAAGGTCACAGAGGCAGTGGTTGGGTCCGGTGAGGAGGCGGATAGGGAACGGCATGATGTTGACAAGGGCGTGGAAGATTTGTCGAAAAAAGCTAAGGAAAATTGGAAAGACGATGATGATGATCTAAAGGGGTTCTAAGATCATCAATATATATATATATATATAGATATACACTAGTCAAAAGTGTTCCTCTTTGTGTTTGAAGTTTTCTGTTTCAGAACTTTGACAGTTTCAGATTTTTACAGTCGCTTTCCTAGGTTTGAGATTGATCTGTGAAGAATATCATGTGATCGTCAAAGACTTAAGTCTAAATCTTACTTAATAGATTAAGGAGTCATGAATAAGAGATAATAATCTTCGACTGTTGATACATGTTTACTTCACTTTGACTGTTGATACATTTTTACTTCACACTCAAGTAAAGAAACTTCAAGTGTGGTTAGTTCTGTTGGTTTTGGTTCCAGATTTAAGAGAAAATATATACCTCTAAATTGTTGAATTTTTCTATTTTATTGTCCTAAATTGTCTATGACTACCTAAATTTCAGAATTGGCCGTGCCGCCTTGGTTCTGTAAAACTCTATTTTGCTCAGTTTAGGACTAACATTTCACGTTTGTTTTCGCCGTCTCGTGCTGGAGACATGTTTTTAGAAGCGTGAGAACTTCCTAATTTAAGTTGAGGGCATAGAGGAATGTGTATGCAATAAAAAAATATTTTGTTATAATAAAAATAACGGCAGGCTTTAATTGTTGTGTACGCAAAGATTATATGTATAAAGAAATCGAAACAAAAAACTATTTTTGACATTGAAAGCTTCAGTCTCACTTATCTCCAAAAGAAACGGACAAATTTTTGCAAGAGACCAGCTCGCGAATTTGCAATTTGATTTGATTGTCACGTGTCCAAAGTTGTTAAGACTGGTCAGTTAAACCGGTGGATAACTAACTGATTTGTTTCAGTTTGTATCACCGGTTATCTCGGTTCAATTCTTGGAGGAAAACTATCAATAAAACACACATTGTTATGGTTTACTTCTCGTATTTATACATTTCAATAAACCAAAGGGATGAACCCAATCTCTTTGGCCGGACCTATTCAAATAACACCAAACCAGATCGTGTTATGTATTTAAAGGAGGGACGTGAACAGATGATCTCTCTAAGCAAAATAAAAAATGGGTGTACTTGAAAACCTCTGGGACGACGTCGTGGCTGGTCCTCAACCTGAAGCCCGTGGCCGTGGCCATCTCAGGCGAATCTCCACCGGTTTGACTAGCCTGAACAATACGAAAGGTAAACTGAAACATTTAAAAATTTGAGTATCATATTATGTTGTTCTCTAATTCTCTTGGTAAACAATACTACCGGTTTAACTAGCTTGAACAATACACTTAAATATACAATGATTCTTAGAAGCAACAATGGTGGGCGGATCAGCGTCTCTACCAGCGAGTCCGACTACCCCGGCCACACCAGGATCTGGCCGGAAAGTGGATGTGTGGAGAAGTGTATTTCATCCAGCAAGTAATGTGACCACAAGGGAGATTGGTGCTAATGTCTTTGATAAACCTTCTCATCCTAATTCTCCCACGGTTTATGACTGGTAAGTAAATATAGTAACACTTCATAAAAAAAATTCAGTTTGTTAGTGATCTTGATTTCTTTGTAACAAAGAATTAACATTGCAATCTTTGGTAGATATTCCATAATACAGTTGGTTTCGGTTTGATTACGTACAAACATGACAGATTGTGGACCTTGTGGTTGTTATGTTGTTGCATGACAGGTTGTACAGCAGCGAAACCAGGAGCAAGCACCGTTAAAGCGTGCTGTCATCGACGGATCGTCAAATTAAAATAAGTCAAGATCTCATAAAATTAAGTGGTTACTATTATTTCAAGATGATTAATAATCAGTTAAGTTGGCTGTATTATCGGTGTTAAAATGAATTACTAGCTTCTGATTTGCTTTGAAAAACGCGGGACTGCGGGATTGTTTTGTGTCGACAAAAATAATTATTAAGGAATGTTTTTTTTTTATAATTTATAATTTAATATATATCAATATTATTAATTCAGGATCATCCTTATCTTTTGCCCCTACAACTACCTGGAATATTACTTTTTTTTGCCACTGGACTTACATTAAAAAAAAAAACAATTTTTGTATAACTGTATCCATTAGAAACCACGATTTATTTTCTAAGCTAAACAGTTACGTTTTCCTGGTCATTGGATATATAAAATTTAAAACAGAGCCCATTAAATATCTGAACAAACCCAATATATGTTTTTTCTCATTCATGGCAACAAATATATATGTTTTCAAACGAAAAAATAATTACAATATTTTTTATAAAAGAAAATACACCATTTGAATAAATAAATAAATAATACAAAATATATTATAAATAATTAAAATAATTGGAGTTAAGATAATTAGATGAAACTTCTATTCTATTAAATTAAAACAAAAAATATACCCGGAATCTAGTTTTATGTTTAAATTTGTGTAATCATTTAATTAGTTGTTTATAGGTGTACTAAATCTTAGAATGTAAAGAGAATTCTTATGCGCACCGTGCCATATTTAAGTTTAGATCTATAAATCATTGTAATGAGAATAATTTATTAGAAGCGTCAGTTTTACTAAATAACTAGGTGTTTGCCCGCACATACGGACATAATCATCTTAAGAATACTTATTATTTTATGTTTTATTAATACTAAAATCAGCATAATAAAACTCTAATTAGTGAACATGTTGAAGGAAAAAAATTATGGTGAATTCTTTGTTCCTCAAAATTTATACCAATTATGTCGAAATTTTAATCAAATTATTGAAAAATAGATTCCATTTTTTTCCTTCTAAATTCCCCATGGAGGAATGAATTTATAAGAAACATTATTTTCCCTATGCAATTTTGATAAGGAACAAATTGAACAATTTTTTTTTTTGCAATTTCTCAAATGAAATTTTATTTTTTATTTTGTTCATTTTTTTATTGTTTTAGTGGTCAACTGAAGCTATAGTGTTTCACGGATTAAACTTAAACATGTTTAAAGTAAAAGCAAGAAAAATTGTTTTGAACTCAGTCACAAGTTAAATTACTATTTATGATTTTAAATAGTTAAATCAAACATCAAATTATTTACATATGTCAAAAAACGTTCAGCAAACTATGTACTTATTATTATGTTAACAAATTTACAACACTCATATATTAGAAATAGCTTAGAAATATCTTTATATAAATATTTTTGTTTGTCTAATATTTAATTATAAATTGTTTTATATTTTAATTTTTAACTTTATAATAAAAATATTGTTCTCAGATAGCAACATAATATATATAAAAACTCTCTTAATTTTAAATGTATTTTCACAATTTTATTATATTAGTTTATAATTAATTTAATATAACATGTAAATTTAATATTATTAAAAAAATTAAGTATTTATTTATATATTTATTAGAATCCTAAGTGATTCCAAAAACCCTACCCGACCCACCTCTCAACTCTAAACCTAAGTCTAGATTAATAACTCTTAGGGTATAAATATTTTATACCTTTATTAAAAGTGAAAGTAAAAGTGGTTAGTGTAAATATGAAAAGTGATACTATGAATGTGGTATTTGCGAAAATTTCCCAAAAACAATCACATATCCCAATTGGTTTGTACTCAAAAAGTCTCTTAATTTTTTTGAAGTTTTGGAAAAAAAAATATTATACAATTCCATAACTTTACTTGATCTATCTTATACTTTTAAGGTTTGTTAACTTATTTGTCCACATGATTTTTGGAAAGTATATATGAAATGTATATTTACGAAATTGAAGATTTTATTGTAACCGGCAATGTCATATAAACATAAATAAGTAATACAAATAAGGTAATTGTATTAATTATGTGGTACAACTAATATTTTTTTTATTTCACTACCAAAGTACCAAAGTACAACTATGCACAAACTGATACAACTGAAAAACTAGTACAACTATGTATCGTTGGTATAACTAGAAAACTGGTACAACTACTTGTTATTTATTTAGTATTACTTTAAATGTTCATAACGTTTTAAATGTGTATCATGTTTTAAACATTGTGGTTGAACACTAACATCGAGTAGTTGTACTAGTTGTACCATTCATACATATCATTATCACTTTTCATTATTTGTTTATGCAAATATCTTTTTAATCAAAAGTATTATGATATACTGAGTGGACTTGTTAATTTAAAAAATATAAGAATAAAAATCTATTTGAAATCATATATGAAAATACAACAAAAACATTGATATGCCATCTTTTCATTTCAAAAATACATCAGGTTATTTTTGTATATGTGTTTACAAGTTGCATCAGGTTATTTTTGTATATGTTTACAATTTGTCTAATCTTATCTTATTTTTATTTCCATGTGAAGAAAAAGACTTTGAGGCGGAAGCCTACCACTCAATGCTAAAACAACACAACTCACCGAGCAAGCAATATGCTGATATGCTTGATGTACTAGCCAATCAACTCAACGTGTTGCTACAATTAAACCAGTTGGACTATTACTATCGTAGTTCAAACACCAAACATGAATGGTTATGTATCCTTTTGAACTCATGTTGGCTTTTTATCGTTTTTTGGAGTATACTCTTCCCATCCTCTTCTACTGCAATCTTTTCCGGTTCAAAAGTTGCCTTCTTTGGCTTCGAGAGTAAAAAAGATGAAGATATTTTTCTTTTGTAAATGGTACAACTAGTACAACTCGTACAGTTGGTAAACAAATAATTATCTAAATAAATATCATAAAATAAAATTTTAACATATTTTGACAAATTCATACAGCGGGAGATTATACCAAATTCTACATCATCCTCTTCTATAACATCATTCACACGCTAAAAACAAAAACTTAATATAACCATATTAATTGTAAAGTTGTTCTAGTTATACACACTCTAATTATACTAGTTATACTAGTTATATTTGTTGTAGTTGTACTAGTTATACACTTTCTAGTTATACTAGTTATAGTTGTACTAGTAATACTCTGTCTTCTTCATTGTCGGAAATTTTGTACATTGAAGACGAGTTTCAATTTTATATCTGGGAAAATGGATTGAGAATGATGAGGAATCGATCTATTTGGGATAAGAACGAAATTCCGTAAGGGTTGAAGAATTTTTTCGATTTCGATTTGGATTATGGGATGGAGAAATTTTGATGAAAATGAAAATCTAAAATCTGGGTTCTTAAGGTTGTGAATCAGGATGAAGTAGATGAAAACTGAGAAATATATGATGGATTAGATGAATGGACACTTAAATTTCAATTTCAATTAGACTTTTGAGAAATCTATACTAATAAAAGGGACTAATCGAGGCTCCAGAGAGCGTCCACATCGTTTTAGAAATACTCTTCGAAAAGAAGCTACGTGGCATGACTATTATTATTACCTTATTACATTAAATCATATTGCCATATTACACATGATTACCATATATACATTAAATCATAGGAAAATATAAGTATATATACATTTAAATATGTAAAATATAATATACGAATTATATATACAAGAATAAGTAAATACACAATTTAAAAATATATAATATACGAAAATAAAATTTAATAAGGCTCCGACTGGTGACCTTTTCGGGAACACGAGGAACGAATAGGAAAGGAACGTATAGAAATAAAATCTATACTAATAAAAAGGACTAATCGAGGCTCCAGAGCGTCCACATCGTTTTAGAAATTCTCTTCGAAAAGAAGTTAAATGGCATGACTACTATTATTACCTTATTACATTAAATCATATTGTCATATTACACATGATTACCATATATACATAAAATCATAGGAAAATATGAGTATATATACATCTAAATATGTAAATATATAATATACAAATTATATATACAATAACAAGTAAATACACAATTTAAAATATATAATATACGAAAATAAAAATTAATAAAGTAAATACATAAGATAAAAAAAATAGAAAAAGTACATTAAGCATTAAACATTTATATTAAAATGTAAATACACAATCTAAAAATAGAAAAAGTACATTAAGCCTTAAACATATATTTTAAATGTAAAATATAGATATTAAGTAAATATATAATATATGAAAATATAATATAGTAAATTCATAATATAAAATTGGAAAAGGTACATGAAGCATTAAACATCTATCTTAAAATGTAAAAAAAAAAAATGGAAATAATACATTAGACATCTATCATAAAAAGTAAAATTAAATACATTTAAATATGTAAATATATAAAAAGTAATATAAGTAAGTACACAATTTAAAAGTGAAATACAATATTAAAAAGTAATATACAAAAAGGGATTAATCGAGGCTCCAGGGAGCGTCTACATCGTTTTAAAAATCCTTTTCGAAAAGAAGCCACGTGGCATGACTACTATTATATTACCATTATTAAACACATAATTACATTACTCATATATACCATATAATACACAATGAAATATACCATAACATTAAGTCATAAAGAAAATAAA
>NW_026016207.1:22500-27500 GCF_020379485.1 Brassica napus | reverse complement strand
AAAGTAAAAAGGAAAACCTCTTATAGATAAACATGAAAAGAAAAGGAAACTCCTAAACTAGAGTCGGCCTAATCTTTGGCCGCCGCTCTCTCCTTCTTGGACGCAATCTTGGTCTTGGGCCTGGACGCGGTCCGTTCTTCCTTGGCATGGTTACTAGCAATCCACATGTGTTTTATAACACTCCCCCTTGGATGCTATAACCATATGGGCTCGTACCATGCACGATGTTGCCTCGTTAAAACCTCTCTAGGAAAACCAAAAACCCAAGGTGGGAAAAATGGAAACCATAGACAGGAAAAAGAGTACAACGCATGATACTCCCCCTGATGAAGGCATCACTGAAGATCCTTCAGCCGGCGCATCCCTATCTGATGAACCAGCTTCCTGAACATTGAGGTAGGCAGAGACTTGGTGAAGACGTCGGCTGAGTTGTCGCTTGATCGAACTTGAACTACTTGAACCTCCTTTGCCTTCTGTAAGTCGTGGGTGAAGAAGAACTTGGGCAGGATGTGCTTGGTCCTGTCTCCCTTGATGTATCCTTCCTTGAGCTGAGCAATGCACGCTGCATTGTCTTCGTAGATGATCATTGCTTCCTCCTTCTCTTGTCCCACGGCCAGACCACTCTCTCTTAAGACATGGCCGGTCATGTTCCTCAACCAGACAAGCTCACGGCTTGCCTCATACATGGCTATGATTTCGGCATGATTAGATGATGTGGCCACTAAGGTTTGCTTAGTAGAACGCCAGCATATTGCGGCTCCACTATGTATGAATACATATCCCGTTTGAGATCTAGCCTGGTGTGGGTCAGATAAGTACCCAGCATCTGCATATCCGACCATGCTCTCTCTTGGCCGGTTAGTGTAGAACAAACCGAGATCCTTTGTTCCTTGCAGATATCTGAACAGATGTTTCACTCCGTTCCAGTGCCTTAAAGTCGGACATGAACCAAATCTAGATAGTAAGCTCACGGCAAAGCTTATGTCCGGTCTAGTATGACTAGCCAAGTACATTAAGGCCCCAATGGCACTTAGGTAAGGCACTTCCGGTCCGAGTGCTTCCTCGTCCGGCTTCTTAGGTCCGTATGGATCCTTCTCAAGGTCTAAGGACCTCACGACCATTGGACTCGACAAGGGGTGAGCCTGGTCCATATTAAATTGCTTGAATATCTTTTCCGTATATGTTTCTTGGTGCACAAGGATGCCATTCCTTTTATACTCAAACTGTAATCCCAAACAGAACTTAGTTTTCCCTAAGTCTTTCATCTCGAATTCTTTCTTTAGACATTCAACGGTTTGGGAAATCTCTCCAGAGGTTCCTATAATATTCGGGTCGTCCACATAAACTGACATGATCACATAGCCCTTGCTGTCGAATTTCTTTATGAATATACATGGACTTATTGGATCATTCTTATAACCCTCTTTCACTAGGTACTCGGATAATCTATTGTACCACATTCGACCTGATTGCTTCAAACCATATAAGGCTTTGTTTAACTTTATGCAATGTTGTTCTCGAGAACCTTTCTTGTCTTTGAGCTCAATGCCCTCTGGGACTTTCATATGTATCTCATTATCCAGTGGTCCGTATAGGTATGCAGTTACTACATCCATTAGGCGTAAATCAATGTTTTCTTTCACTGCCAGACTGATAAGATATCTCAGTGTAGTTGCATCCACCACAGGGGAGTAAGTCTCCTCATAATCTATTCCAGGTCTTTGGGAGAATCCTTGTGCTACAAGCCGTGCTTTGTATCTCACTACTTCTCCTTTCTCGTTTCTCTTCCTTACAAAGACCCATTTGTATCCCACTGGTTTGACATCTCTTGGTGTCAATGTTATAGGGCCAAAAACGCCTCTCTTTCTCAAAGATTCTAACTCCACGTTTATAGCTTCTTTCCATTTGATCCAATCTGATCTTAGCATGCATTCTTGTATGGACGTGGGTTCTAGATCCTCATCTTTATCCATGATCTCAAGTGCTACCTTGTATGCAAATAAATCATCAACGTTGATATCTTTTCTGTTCCATTGTTTTCCGGACATTACATGGTCTATAGAGATCTCTTGGTTGTCCGGCTCTTGTGTCCCGTGAAGCCCAGCGTCCCGGACCTCACTATGAGGAACGGCCTGATCATCGGGTGTGGCCGGTACGCTTGGCTCGACCGTCCTGGTCGGCTCGACCGGTCCATCTATGTCCTGGATGGTTTCCTTTATGCTCTCGGATCCAGCACCTCTCTTGGACTTCCGAGGCTGTTTGTCTTTGGAACCAATTGGTCTACCACGTTTTAAACGTTGCTTAGACTCTGTAGCCACTTGACATTGTCCATCTTGGACGTTTAATCTTATAGGTGCATTACAAGCCGGGTTGTGTGATATTGTCATTCTATTTGGGTCAGCAAATGTATCTGGCAACTTATTAGCTAGCTCTTGTAGATGTATAATCTTTTGGACTTCTAGATCACACTCTCTAGTCCGAGGATCTTGCCAAGATGTTGATGGTCTAAACCATTCTAAGTCTTTTATAATCAACCGGCTGTTATCTCCCCCTAAGGACGGATATCTGGACTCATCAAACTGTGAGTCTTCGTATCTGGCCTTAAACAAATCACCGGTTGTTGGCTCAAGATACTTTATAATGCTTGGGGAATCATATCCTACGTGTATTCACATCCTCCTCTGTGGTCCCATCTTAGTTCTCTGTGGTGGAGCAATTGGAACGTAGACGGCACATCCGAATGTCTTGATGTGGGACACGTCTGGCTCAGGGCGTCTCCAACCCTACTCCATTTTCAACTCCAAACATCATTATGGAGTAAAATCTTCTCCAACCCCACTCCATTTTGGAGTTAAAAATGGAGTAATGGTTAGGGTTACTCCATTTATGGAGTAATCTTACCCATTACTCCATTTTGGAGTTGAACTTTTTTTATTTATAAAATGGTCCTTTGAATCTTTAATGTTTCTATTTTTTACTTAAATAATATTTAAAATGATACAATAACATGAAATTGCAGAAGATGAAAATGAGCGTGAACTTGATGCACCAATTGAACTTGGAAGAGAAGCTCCACCACCAGATATTGAAATTGCAGAAGATGAAAATGTCTGATTTCAAAAATTTCTTGCTCGATTTAGGAATATCAAAAATAAAGAAGCTCATTTTTCATTACGAAATGCATTAGTTGATCATTTGTGGGAAAAATATTCTAATGCTCATTGTTGAACCTATATATATGTTGTCTTTTTAATGATTTCTTGTACTTTTTAATAATAAATATTTAATTCAAATAATTTATATTTTAATTATTGTCGTAAACATAAAATATTTGGGGTTAATTGGTAAATTTTTATAAGTATAAGATTTTATTTGCAATTATTAATAAAATAAAAATGAAATTATTTAAGAAATATTATTTTTGGAGTAGAAAATGGAGTAATACATTGGAGTAAAACCTTACTCCATTTTGGTGTTGCACCATTTTGGAGTAAAAAATGGGGTAATACATTGGAGATGCTCTCATGACCCGTAAGTAGTTGGGATGGTGAATATCTATGCTCACTAGATGGCCTGATGCGAATCAGTTCCGATGCATGTAAAACCGCATGTCCCCATGCTGATACCGGAAGTTGAGACTTCATAAGCAGTGGCCGGGCTATCAGCTGGATACGTTTAATGAAGGATTCGGCCAAGCCGTTCTGTGTATGGACATGTGCCACGGAGTGCTCTATTCTTACCCCCATGGACATACAATATTCATTAAACGCTTGGGACGTGAACTCACCAGCATTTTCTAGACGTATAGTCTTAAGAGGGAAATCTGGAAAGTGTGCTCTCAGCCTTATCATCTGAGCAAGCAGCCGTGCAAAGGCTAGGTTCCTAGTGGATAGTAGACACACATGCGACCATCTGGTCGATGCATCATTGAGGACCATGAAGTATCTAAACGTCCCACAAGGTGGGTGTATTGGTCCACATATGTCTCCTTGAATCCTTTCCAGAAAGTTTAAGGTTTCTTTGTTAACCTTGGCTGGTGATGGCCTAGTCATGAGTTTCCCTTGTGCACATGCTGCACATGTGAGATTTTTATATGGGATCACTCCTTTAATCATGTGCCCTTGTGAATTCATTATCAATTTTCGCATCATACTTGTTCCGGGATGGCCAAGCCGGTTATGCCATAAAGTGAATAGCTCGGAGGCATTTGCCTCGACCATACTGATCCTTGCATAGTATAGACCAGTAGACATTGCGGGTATAGTCTCTAGGATCTTCTTATTTCCTTTGGTGATTGAAATTATGTTAAGGAACTCTTTGTTTCCTTCTTCCCATGTTTCAAGATGGAAACCATTCAATCTTATATCCTTGAAACTCAATAGGCTCCTTCTAGAGCTTGGAGAATACAAGGCGGTTTTGATCTCTAGGTGAGTGCCCTTAGGCATCAATACATAGGCTTGGCCGTGACCTTCAATCAGGCTAGCCTCACCCGCAATGGTGTGTACCTTTGCACTTTGCATTGTGAGATTTATAAAGTACCTTTTGTCTCTAAGTATTGTGTGACTTGTGCCACTATCCACCACAAGTACACTCATCATTCATTCTATAAATAAAATTTTATAAACTTTAGAGACTTCATAAGATGTTTAAAACTCTTATTATTAAAAATGCCATTACATAAAATAAAAACACCAAATCAAAAACATAAAGCAATAAGACAATGTGATTCGAAAACTAGTCCTTGAGACAATCGGATGTCTCAAAATCCATTAGGTCATCTTGGTTGTCCTTGTCGGATTCATTGTCAGCATCATACCCATATCCCTTGTCCTCATGGACGTTTTCTTGGATCATGTTTGCCTCCGGATTCTCGTTCTTGAGGCTCTCTTGGTAGAGGTTGCACAAGTGTTTCGGAGTTCTACAGTTCTTAGCCCAATGGTTGTCACTCCCGCATCTGTGGCATACAGACTTGTTGGACGTGTAAGATGGTTTGGATATGC
>NW_026016206.1:0-22559 GCF_020379485.1 Brassica napus | reverse complement strand
TTTTAAATGCATACTATAAAATTTGAGGTTATCGTTTAGATAATAATATAAATAAATATTTGGTTAGGATATAAAATGAGGTTTAGAAGTTATAATGGGAAATATAGTTTAGGGTATAGGTTTGATTTATACTGAAATATGATAAAAATCTCTAGAAAATATGTATTGAACAAATACATAGATTCAGAAAGTACATGAAAATGGTGAGAGTCAAATAAGTATATATTATATGGTCATTTATAGGGATTTGGTTTGTATTGAAAATATACATAATACCTTGAATATATTTTGTAAGTCATATATAGATTTTAAAACATACATGGATAACATATCCACTAATTTAATCACGACCAGTAGCATTTTGATTTTTTTTATGTTTGGTTATTTATATAAGTTCAAAAATATGTGCATTTCATATTATATTTGTTTTTGACTTTTTCCTCGCTTAATGAAGTGAATAATAATGCATTCAAAATATTACTATGTGTAAAAGACTATGTTAGATCACTACAAGAAACATAGCAGTAACAACGGCGTTTTACGACGAAATTATTTCCTCGTAAATTTACATCAACTTTACAACGCAATTACGACGAGACATTTTCGTCGTAAACTCCATGGTAATTTACGACGAAAGGATTTTGTCGTAAAGTCAATGTAAGTTTACGACAAAGTACGTGGAATGCGAAAATAGTTGTAAACGTTACATCGACATTACAACGAATCATGTTATCGTTATATAAGGTGAAAACGTGTATTGAAAGTGCTTAACTTACCTAAATTTGTTGTAAACTCGTTGCAAATTTTCCATGTAAAATCCATGTAAAACTTACCATATTTCTCTATATATATGTCATTTCCCACAACTCTCTTCCTCACAAACACACAACTCTCTTCCTCACAACACACAACTCTCTTCCTCTCGAACCTGATGGCGTTTAGACTCTGCTCCTCATTCAGCCACCAATTACTATTTCGAAGATGACGATAAGGAACATGAGTCATTCGTCTGTCTGCCAATTCAGTGGAGCGACAAGGAGAAAGTGGAGGGAAGTGCAGTTGGTTTATACTTGAGTGGAACCTCCGACCATTGTCAAAGGTTCCTCTCAAGTACAAACCAGCTGCACTTCCGTCCACTTTCTCCTTGTCGTTCCACTGAATTGGCAGACAGACGAACGACACAGGTTCCTTATCGTCGTCTTAGAAATAGTAAATGGTGGGTTAACAACGCAATTACGACGAAACCAACGAAACCATATTTCGTCGTAAACGCCATGTAATATTACGACGCATGTACGTCGAAAAGAAAACTTTACATCGACATTACAACGAATCATGTTACCGTATATTTAGGTGAAAAACTTATCGAAGTTCGTTGTAAAGTCGTTGTAAAAAAAACCATGTAAAATCCATGTAAAAGTTTCCTTGTAAAATCGTTGTTATATTTCAACTACCCAACTCGAAAATTTCTCTATATATATGTCATTTCCCACAGCTCTCTTCCTCACAAACACAACACACAACTCTCTTCTCACAAGACCCAAACGGAAAAAAAAAATTTTTTAAAAAAAATAGAAGAAAAAAATCGGTCGGTAGTATATTACGAGTTAGTGCGAAGTTGGATGTATTTGCACAAAGATTCCGACGGGAGAGTGACGAATGCATTTCTGAACGGGGGCAGAGAATTCATGCACCAGGCGGGCTGTACACCGATCACGCAGGGAAAGGGTAAGAGAAGATGTTCTGCCCCTGTTCAAAATGCAAGAATTCGAAATTTGCACGTAGTGAAACTGTATGGAATCATTTAGTAAACAGAGGATTTACACCACAGTACTGCATTTGGTATCAACATGGAGAGGGTTATGGGGGAAATGAAGCTAGTAGTAGTAATGCTAATTTGAGGATGCTAATTTTGAGGATGCTCATCATAATGAAGAACCGAATCATGTGCATAATGAATATAATTATCATCAAGAGGAGCAGATGGTAGATCATGATAGGGTTCAAGATATGATTAGTGATGCATTTTAGAAACAACTACAACAATAGCTGATGGAACTGGAAATGTAGAAGAACCTAATTGGATGCAAAAAGGTTTTATGAATGAAATGAAGATGCCTGCAAATCAACCATCTACACTGGTTGTAGAGAACGGATCATAATTTACCTGAGAATTGCATGGATGCATGGGCGGAGTTGTTTAAAGAGTATTTGCCAGAAGACAACGTCTGCTGAATCTTATTATGAGATTCAGAAATTGGTTTATAGTCTTGGGTTACCCTCGGAGATGATTGATGTTGCGTCGACAACTGCATGATCTACTGGAAGGAAGATGACAAGTTAGAAGAGTGTCGATTCTGCAAAAAACCACGATTCAAACCTGCAAGGCCGTGGGAGGAATAGGGTACCGTACCAAAGGATGTGTGGTACCTACCAATTACAGACAGATTGAAAAGATTATATCAATGAGAGGACTGCTGCGTCGATGAGGTGGCATGCCGAACATGTCCAGAGAGATGGTGAGGTTGCACATCCATCAGACGCAAGAGCGTGGAAACATTTCAACAAGGTACACGGAGATTTTGCTACAAATATTCGGAATGTCTATCTTGGGTTATGCACCGATGGATTTAGTCCATTGGAATGTCTGGTAGACAATATTCTTTGTGGCCAGTCATTCTTACGCCGTATAATTTACCGCGGATATGTGCATGGAACAAGAATTTCTATTTTTGACCATATTAATCCCATGGCCGAAGCATCCAAAACGGTCTCTTGATGTTTTTCTTCAACCGTTGATAGAAGAGCTAAAGCAATTGTGGTCAGAAGGGGTGAGGACGTACGATTGTTCCTTGAAAAACAATTTTACGATGCGAGCAGTTCTGATGTGGCCGATAAGTTTTCCCTGCTTATGGGATGTTGTCTGGCTGGACAACACATGGAAGATATCTTGTCTGTATTGTCTTGGATCCACGGATGCTTTTCAACTGAAGAATGGTAGGAAGAGTTATTGGTTTGATTGTCATCGTCGCTTTCTTCCACTTGCCCATCCGTACAGAAGAAATAAGACATTGTTTCGACACAAAAAAATTGTCAGAGACAGTCCTCCTCCATATCTCACCGGCAAGCAGATCGAAGCGGACATTGATTATTACGGAGCTCAGGAAACAGTTAAGGTTGGAGGAAATTGGCATGTTCCTGGGAATATGCTGATGGGTATGGTGTATCTCACAATTGGCATAAGAAGAGTATATTTTGGGAGCTACCTATTGGAAGGATCTTCTCTTACGCCACAATCTGGATGTCATGCATATCGAGAAGAATTTTTTTAGAACATCATGAATACATTACTTAACGTCCCTGGGAAGACAAAAGATAACAAAAAGTCAAGGATGGACTTACCTGATATTTGCTCAAGAAGTGAGTTACATATCAAGAGCAATAGAAACGTTCATGTTCCCATCTTCCGGTTGTCATCAGCAGCCAAAACAACCTTGTTTGACTGGGTTGCATCGGAAGTTAAGTTTCCTGATAGTTATGTTTCAAATATGTCAAGATGTATTGAACGAGGTCAAAAGTTCTCCGGAATGAAAAGTCATGATTATCATGTGTTTATGCAACGACTGCTTCCATTGCTTTTGCCGAGCTCCTTCCAGCAAATGTCCACGAAGCACTTGCAGGTAATTGTAAATTATATATATACATATGTTATGAAATGTTATTAATTTGATTCCTTTTAAAATATACAGCTATCGGAGCATTTTTCAGAGATCTTAGCACACGTACGTTCAAAGAAGAAGTCATCGAACAACTTCATCAGAACATTCCGATCATATTGTGCAACCTGGAGAAGATATTTCTCCTTCATTTTTTGACGTCATGGAGCATCTAGTTGTCCACCTACCGTATGAAGCATTGCTTCGTGGACCTGTTCACAACGGATGGATGTATCCGTATGAGCGACAGATGAAACATTTGAAGGGGAAAGCAAGAAATCTTGCAAAGGTAGAGGGTTCAATAGTTGCGGGAGTTTGACAGCCGAAACATCTAACTTCACATCATACTACTTTGCTCCAACTGTTCGTACGAGAAAAAGAGTTCCTAGGAGATATGATGATGGTGGGAGTACCGACATCATATCCAATTGATGGTGTGTGTTCCTGACATTTTCTGCAAATTGGACGGTTTGGTGGTAAAACGAAAGAAGTATGGTGGTCATGTGAAGAAGATAAACATAGTGCCCACACTTATATTCTGCTCAACAGCGAGGATGCAATGACCCGTTACTTTGAAAGGTAAATATTTTTGTGAATGATAATTATATGAATTGAAGTTAATTATGTATGATTTGATTATTTGTTCAATTTGCAGGATGTGTTTGTATCTCAAGTTGAAGAAGCAATACCAGGAATATCTGCAACTGATGTGGATACACGTAAAGATAAGCACTTTGTCAAGTGGTTAAAATCACAAGTAATATATCTCATACTATTATATTAATTAAGTAAGTGTTTAAGAATATATATATGTTTTGCAGGTTGATTATGACGATCCTTATTATCCCGTATGGTTTCACGAATTGGTTCAAGGTCCAGTTGCAAAGGTCACCACATCACCAATGTACACACGAGGATTTACCTTTCACACATACGAATATGGGAGACATCGGGCAACGAGTAACTACGGAATATGTGTGAAAGGTGAAACAGACTTTTACGGGATATTGCAGGAGATTATTGAAGTAGAATTTCCGGGTTATTGAAGCTAAAATGCGTCCTCTTCAAATGTGAATGGTTCGATCCTGTTGTGAACCGAGGGATTCGGTATAACAAATTTGGTGTTGTGGATGTCAATTTTGGGAGAAGATACAAAAATTTGAGCCTTTCATTTTAGCTTCACAAGCCGAGCAAGTTAGCTTCCTTCCTTATCCTCGGCTTCGAACTTCCGGGATAAACTGGGTAACTGCTATCAAAATTACACCTCGTGGATGCATTGTCGTTGGAGAAGAACCGCCCTTGCAAGAAGAAGACGCTATCACTGAAGTTGAGGTACCAGAACAACCAACTGATGAAATTCTTTTGATCGACCCGCAAAACTTTCAATATGAAGATATTCCCGAAGATGCGACAGATGAAGCACGTGAAGACGAGTTCGATAGAAGCGACGATGATGATTGTAATGATAGTGATGAGAACGAAAACGATTTAGAGTGATGTAATAGTGATGAGAACGAAAACGATTTAGAGTGATGTAATATATGTATCAAATGTTGGATTTCTCTATTGTAAAAATTTAAAAGAAAGAGTAAGAAGTAGTATGAAATAAGATGATGTGATGTTAGATGATATGTGACTTTGGGGTTTAGGGATTTCGTGTTTAGGGTTAAGCGTCGTAAAATCGATGTAAAATAACACGAAGACGTAATTTCGTCGTAAATGGAAAAACGCGGGCCTGGTAATTTCGTCGTAAATCGAAAAACACGGGCCTGGTAATTTCGTCGTAAATGGAAAAACGCGGGCCTGGTAAATTCGTCGTAAATGGAAAAAAACGCGGGCTGGTAAATTCGTCGTAAATTTACGTCGCTTTTACGACGAATCCTAATATAAAGGAGACGCCGAGAGCGAGGCTGCCTCGCTCATTCCTCCCAAATCCTTTGCTCTCTCTAAGGTAAACCTCTCTTCTCTCTTTTTTTTTTTTTTTAAATTAGTTTAGGTGATTAGTTAGGTAGCGGAATTAGTTTAGGTGATTAGTTAGGTAACGGTAATTAGTTTAGGTGATTAGTTAGGTAACGGAATAATTTAATGTCATAATTGATTAAATTTATTTTAATTTTTTAGATGGCTCCTAGAAGAAAATCAGCAGCACCTAGTTATAGAGATTGTTTGGCGACGATGGTTCCGGTACATCTTCTTCCGGTCCATCGTCTTCGGTCCATCATCCTCCACCGCAGTTCCAGACTCTCAGCCTTCTCAGAGAGTTGCTTGGAGTCCTCCTCCACCGATGCCTCCCACCGCAGATGCCTCCACCTCCTCCTCCAGCGGCTGCACCTCAGCCTATCCCAGAAGGTGCAGTTCATCCGGATCTGCGTGTGCCTTCATATGCCCCATTCGCGAGATATACGGTGGAGGATTTGCTTGCCCAGCCTGGACAGGAGGGTTTGGATGTTCTAGACCCCGATAAACCCCCAGAAACTTATTGGTAAGTTATAAATTTTTACATTAAAATTTAAAAATTATATTTTTATTTCTAACGGTTAAATTGTTTTCCTTTCAGGTTTGGGGCTAACAACCGTGTTGGCCGGAGCGTTTCGAAAACGATTAAGGGTTACTACGACGGGGCATATCCGAACTGGAGCAAGACTCCAAATCACGTTAAGATCACTTGGTTTAAAATGTTTGCGGTAAGATTTTTAAATTTAATTAAATTTTCATTTTTAAATATGTATTTTTTTAAATATTATTATTAATTGTAATTTCTTCAAAATTTTAATTTGTTTCAGCAAAAGTGGCATGGTCTTTGGGAATCACCGAGATGGTGAAGGCGAAATTGTTGCAAAAGCAAAGGTCCGCCTCTGCAACACAGTCTCTGATTGGAAGGACAAGTGGGAGCTCGACGGGTATGAGGGAAAGCCCACTGAGCTCACGAAGGATGTGTGGGATGGCCTCATCGCCTATTGGAAGCACCCCTCTTCGATCAAAAGGCCAATTCGTGCTCGGCTTCTCGAAGAACGAAGGATAAAGATGGTAATTTCCCATGCTTCACAGAACCGGCCAAAAACCACATGCATGCATCCATCTAGAAGTTGTAAGTTTTGTTTTAAATATTTATTTTAAAATATTCAATTAATATAATTTTTAATAATTTTTTTTGTAGTTGGAGAAGACGGGAGTCTTACCATCTCTGTCTGACCTATTCAAGATGACTCACGCCACATCCGACGGAGTTTTGTGGATCCTGCATCTGAGAAACTCGCTCAAGCAGTGGCTACTCGGATTGAAGAACGGGAGACGCAACTAACTCAGGAGTCTCCCGATGGATTACCCGTCACATGTCCACGAAGAAGCGGACAGAATCTTCGAAGATGTAGTACAACTAAAAATTGTGTTTACATTATTATAATAACTATATTAATATATGTTTTAATTTTATAGCTGGCTCCTAGAAAGAAGGGACGAATAGTCGGTATAGGCTCTGTTAACGAAGTTGCAAGGGCAACTTCGTCATACACTTCGAGACGGGATGAAGAGACTTCTCAGATGAAAGCTCGAATGGATAGCCAGCAGGTTCGTTTAGACTCTCTTGAGGATTTGCTAGACGTGATGGCCGTGGGAAATCCGCTTATGCAGAGAATGTTGAGTGACAGACGAGCCGCTCTTGGGTTGCCAGTACGAGATCCCCAAGAGTCCGATCCAACCCGTCAACAGCCGAGCAACCCTACCGACTACTTCGATGATATGTAGTTTTTTAATATTTCGGTTTGTATTATGAATTTAAATATTATGACTTTTAAATGCTTTTTAATATGTTTTTTTTATTTTCATATTTGTTTTAAAATAATAAATAAAAAATATTTAAAATCCGAATTTTAAAAAATTCAAATATATATTATAAAATTAAATATATTTGAGGTTAAAAAATATTCAAAATCTATATTATAAAACGAAACGTCGATGTAAACTCGACGTAAATATTTACGACTGATTACCGTCGAAACATTTACGTGGAGTTTACATCGAAATATTTACGAGGGTTTTACATCGAAATGTTTACGTGTTCGTTACAACGAAAATATTTACGTCTGCTTTACATTGAATCCATTACGTTGAGTTTACCACGAATTATTACGTTCGTTTACGACGAAACTATGGTCTGCGCTTTACGAGGAAATATTTCGTCGTAAAGTAACAAGTCATTTACGACGAAACTTCGGTTACGACGGGCGTTTATGACGAAACGTGTTTCGAGGGGTTATTTCATCGTAACACCCCGTTTATGACGAAGGTACAACGTATATTGCCCTCCTAAAAAATATGTTTTCTTGTAGTGGATGCAAATATATCGGTGATATAATGATGATAGGCAGTTGGGTTGTTCCCTATTAATAATACTGATAATTTTGATTAATTAATGTAAGTATAAAATAAGACGTATTATTTTTTTAGTGAATATGTCCAACAACCTTGTTAAGTAGATTTTTTAGAATTCCTTCCATTTTAATAGTATAGATAAGAAAAAATAATTATCATTTGTGAATGGTGACTCTTTTTTTTATGAAAAAAAAAATCTTTTTTTTATTCTTGATCATGGTCGGAGCCCAAAAAGTTTAGCCCTGATTGACTTTATATTTTCGGTTTGCAGGATTTAAAAATCTATGCAATTTCATTTTCAATTAGGCCATTTAATTTCTAATCATTCTAAAATGGTAAGCATGAAGTACATGGAAAATGAGGAATAAGTTTATTTAAAATAATAAAAAAATTCCTCATGTTACGAACCAAGGGGACTACAGAGAAGATTATGGATGGAAGCAGTAGTAAAGCAACTACAAATAATAATTACTATTATTGAAGAATTTTGTTTTGGATGCTATGGAAATGCAACCCTAATTTCACCACAAAGAGGTGAAAGACAATTATTCATAATTATTCTTCCATTGAAGACACTCATTCACTATTAGAATATGAAGCAATAGCCTTACGACCGCCATCCTTGAGAATTGAGATGTCAGATGTACAAACTAAAGTCTAAACCAGCAATTTTTGAAGAGGATGCCAACGTATTGTCTGATACCCTTAAGTCTGTTGGAATAGAGAAACCCCAAGACAATTAAACTAGTACTATCAAGCCAATAATAAGGTGTGATGTGATGATGATGCCTCAGTTACCACTCATGTGATAGACATCTGCACCTAAAGTTCATGTGAGAATAAGTTTTTTCATGTACATAGGAAGTTTTTTGCGGAAGTAGATCGTTTAGAAAAGACTTCTAGGATAAGTATGTAATATAGGGGACTTCATATCTGTTACCTGTTTTGCTACGGAACAAACTTCATTACTGGTAAAAAAAGAAAAAAATAAAAGAAAGAAAAGGTCGGTCAAAGGATAGAGCGCAAGAGAAAACGCAAAACAATTTGACACTTGTTATTTTAGTGACATGTGTCAAATACGTGCCGCCAGCTGTGTTTACTGGCCCTATAAATTTGCAATGTAGACATATGCGAAAGATGAGAACGACGAGACTTCGAAAATTTCAGACAAAACAAAAATATTTTCAAAAAGCTAAATTGAGAAGAAAATTGTTTCTCTGATTGATGAATATGGCGGCTATGCAACTGTCGAGCACAGCTTCTTGCGGTCTTTAGAGCTTTCCCTGAGAGCCGAGCTCCTCCCAGAACTCCTGCGGTGGTGATTGGTCGGAAAACACTCTCGTGTCATTTTTGCTCATCGGTCAATAACCATTCTAAGGTAATTATAACATATACACATATAAAACAAATCGATGCATCATCGGTGACTAGTTATGATTCCCATTTTCTATACGATTTTTTTCACAGAATTTTTCTATATCTAAGTTGTGTGATATGTAATTTTCTATAAATTTTGTATGTAAATATATATTGGAATTTAGGAATTTTTAAAAAGTGTAAGAGTATCAGTGTTATTTTAAATATATGGTTACACAACAATTAGGTTAACTTGTGTCACAAGGAATGAAGGTTTTATTTTTTGAATAAGGCTTTACGCAAGAAATCAAGTTGAAGATACTTTAACGGCTAATCAGTAGTTATGATTTTATTCCCCCTTCGTTTATCAGACATATCTTTGAGTTCTCCTTATAACACAAGGTGGGTGAAACTTGAAACTTGAAACTTGAAAGAAGTGATTGTTGTTTTACAGGAAGAAAGAAGGAAGAAACGATCCAGTAGAGAAAGCAAGAGACTCAAGGGCTGATTTGGAATTTCAAGGAAATGGAGAGAAGAATCTGGGCGGAAGACTTAGAGGCTTGCAAAGAGCAAGCTCAGGACAAAGCGAGAAAGAATGAAAGAAAGACTAAGGACAAAGCTTATGATGTGAAAGAGAAGACGAGAGGTTATGCGGAAGAGACTAAGGATAAAGTGAATGAAGGAGCGAGTAGAGCAGCTGATAAAGCTTACGAGACGAAAGAGAAGGCCAAGGACAAAGCTTATGATGTGAAAGAGAAGACGAAAGATAAAGCGGAAGAGACAAAAGATAGAGCCAAGGATATGCAGAGGATTCAAAGAGAAATCAGAGGATTGGCTCAGGGGTTTAAGAAAAGGCCCAAGATGTTGGGGAAAAGACTATGGAGAAGATGAAAGATGAGCGTGGGAGACGGCTAAAGCACAGCTCAGAAGGTCACAGAGGCAGTGGTTGGGTCCGGTGAGGAGGCGGATAGGGAACGGCATGATGTTGACAAGGGCGTGGAAGATTTGTCGAAAAAAGCTAAGGAAAATTGGAAAGACGATGATGATGATCTAAAGGGGTTCTAAGATCATCAATATATATATATATATATATAGATATACACTAGTCAAAAGTGTTCCTCTTTGTGTTTGAAGTTTTCTGTTTCAGAACTTTGACAGTTTTTCAGATTTTTACAGTCGCTTTCCTAGGTTGAGATTGATCTGTGAAGAATATCATGTGATCGTCAAAGACTTAAGTCTAAATCTTACTTAATAGAAGGAGTCATGAATAAGAGATAATAATCTTCGACTGTTATACATGTTTACTTCACTTTGACTGTTGATACATTTTTACTTCACACTCAAGTAAAGAAACTTCAAGTGTGGTTAGTTCTGTTGGTTTTGGTTCCAGATTTAAGAGAAAAATATACCTCTAAAGTGTTGAATTTTTCTATTTTATGTCCTAAATTGTCTATGACTACCTAAATTTCAGAATTGGCCGTGCCGCCTTGGTTCTGTAAAACTCTATTTTGCTCAGTTTAGGACTAACATTTCACGTTTGTTTTCGCCGTCTCGTGCTGGAGACATGTTTTTAGAAGCGTGAGAACTTCCTAATTTAAGTTGAGGGCATAGAGGAATGTGTTGCAATAAAAAAAATATTTTGTTATAATAAAAATAACGGCAGGCTTTAAGTTGTGTACGCAAAGATATATGTAAAGAAAGAAATCGAAACAAAAAACTATTTTTGACATTGAAAGCTTCAGTCTCACTTATCTCCAAAAGAAACGGACAAATTTTTGCAAGAGACCAGCTCGCGAATTTGCAATTTGATTTGATTGTCACGGTCCAAAGTTGTTAAGACTGGTCAGTTAAACCGGTGGATAACAACTGATTTGTTTTCAGTTGTATCACCGGTTATCTCGGTTCAATTCTTGGAGGAAAACTATACATATAAAACACACATTGTTATGGTTTACTTCTCGTATTTATACATTTCAATAAACCAAAGGGATGAACCCAATCTCTTTGGCCGGACCTATTCAAATAACACAAAACCAGATCGGGTTATGTAATTAAAGGAGGGACGTGAACAGATGATCTCTCTAAGCAAAATAAAAAATGGGTGTACTGAAAACCTCTGGGACGACGTCGTGGCTGGTCCTCAACCTGAAGCCCGTGGCCGTGGCCATCTCAGGCGAATCTCCACCGGTTTGACTAGCCTGAACAATACGAAAGGTAAACTGAAACATTTAAAAATTTGAGTATCATATTATGTTGTTCTCTAATCTCTTGGTATAAACAATACTACCGGTTTAACTAGCTTGAACAATACACTTAAATATACAATGATTCTTAGAAGCAACAATGTGGGCGGATCAGCGTCTCTACCAGCGAGTCCGACTACCCGGCCACACCAGGATCTGGCCGGAAAGTGGATGTGTGGAGAAGTGTATTTCATCCAGCAAGTAATGTGACCACAAGGGAGATTGGTGCTAATGTCTTTGATAAACCTTCTCATCCTAATCTCCCACGGTTTATGACTGGTAAGTAAATATAAACACTTCATAAAAAAAAATTCAGTTTGTTAGTGATCTTGATTTCTTTGTAACAAAGAATTAACATTGCAATCTTTGGTAGATTCCATAAACAGTTGGTTTCGGTTTGATTACGTACAAACATGACAGATTGGACCTTGTGGTGGTTATGTTGTTGCATGACAGGTTGTACAGCAGCGAAACCAGGAGCAAGCACCGTTAAAGCGTGCTGTCATCGACGGATCGTCAAATTAAAATAAGTCAAGATCTCATAAAATTAAGTGGTTACTATTATTTCAAGATGATTAATAATCATAAGTTGGCTGTAATCGGTGTTAAAATGAATACTAGCTTCTGATTTGCTTTGAAAAACGCGGGACTGCGGGATTGTTTTTGTGTCGACAAAAATAATTATTAAGGAATTTTTTTTTTTAATAATTTATAATTTAAATATATATCAATATTATTAATTCAGGATCATCCTATCTTTTGCCCCTACAAACTACCTGGAATATTACTTTTTTTTGCCACTGGACTTACATAAAAAAAAAAACAATTTTTGTATAACTGTATCCATTAGAAACCACGATTTATCTAAGCTAAAAAACAGTTACGTTTTCCTGGTCATGGATATAAAATTTTAAAACAGAGCCCATTAAATATCTGAACAAACCCAATATATGTTTTTTCTCATTCATGGCAAACAAAATATATGTTTCAAACGAAAAAAAATTACAATATTTTTATAAAGAAAATACACCATTTGAATAAATAAATAAATAATACAAAATATATATAAATAATTAAAATAATGGAGTTAAGATAATTAGATGAAACTTCTATTCTATTAAATTAAAACAAAAATATACCCGGAATCTAGTTTTATGTTTAAATTTGTGTAATCATTTAATTAGTTGTTTATAGGTGTACTAAATCTTAGAATGTAAAGAGAATTCTTATGCGCACCGTGCCATATTAAGTTTAGATATAAATCATTGTAATGAGAATAATTTATTAGAAGCGTCAGTTTTACTAAATAACTAGGTGTTTTGCCCGCACATACGGACATAATCATCTTAAGAATACTTATTATTTTATGTTTATTAATACTAAAATCAGCATAATAAAACTCTAATAGTGAACATGGAAGGAAAAAAAAATTATGGTGAATTCTTTGTTCCTCAAAATTTATACCAATTATGTCGAAATTTTTAATCAATTATTGAAAAATAGATTCCATTTTTTCCTTCTAAATTCCCCATGGAGGAATGAATTTATAAGAAACATTATTTTCCCTATGCAATTTTGATAAGGAACAAATTGAACAATTTTTTTTTTTTGCAATTTCTCAAATGAAATTTTATTTTTTATTTGTTCATTTTTTTATTGTTTTAGTGGTCAACTGAAGCTATAGTGTTTCACGGATTAAATTTAAACATGTTTAAAGTAAAAGCAAGAAAAATTGTTTTGAACTCAGTCACAAGTTAAATTACTATTTATGATTTTAAATAGTTAATCAAATCAAACATCAAATTATTTACATATGTCAAAAAACGTTCAGCAAACTATGTATCTTATTATTATGTTAACAAATTTACAACACTCATATATTAGAAATAGCTTAGAAATATCTTATATAAATATTTTTGTGTCTAATATTTAATTATAAATGTTTTTATATTTTAATTTTAACTTATAAGAAAATAAAAATATTGTTCTCAGATAGCAACATAATATATATAAAACCTCTTTAATTTTTAATATTTCACAATTTTATTATATTAGTTTTATAATTAATAATATATAAATGTAAATTTAATATATTAAAAAAAATTAAGTATTTTTATATATTTATTAGAATCCTAAGTGATTCCAAAAACCCTACCCGACCCACCTCTCAACTCTAAACCTAAGTCTAGATTAATAACTCTTAGGGTATAAATATTTTATACCCTTATTAAAAGTGAAAGTAAAAGTGGTTAGTGTAAATATGAAAAGTGATACTATGAATGTGGTATTTGCGAAAATTTCCCAAAAACAATCACATATCCCAATTGGTTTGTACTCAAAAGTCTCTTAATTTTTTTGAAGTTTTGGAAAAAAAAAAATATGATACAATTCCATAACTTTACTTGATCTATCTTATACTTTTAAGGTTTGTTAACTTATTTTCCACATGATTTTGGAAAAGTATATATGAAATGTATTTACGAAATTGAAGATTTTATTGTAAACCGGCAATGTCATATAACATAAATAAGTAATACAAATAAGGTAATTGTATTAATTATGTGGTACAACTAATTTTTTTTTATTTCACTACCAAAGTACCAAAGTACAAACTAGCACAAACTGATACAACTGAAAAACTAGTACAACTAGTATCGTTGGTATAACTAGAAAACTGGTACAACTACTGATTTATTAGTATTACTTTAAATGTCATAACGTTTTTTAAATGTGTATCATGTTTTAATGTTTAAACTTGTGGTTGAACACTAACATCGAGTAGTTGTACTAGTTGTCCATTCATATCATATCATTATCACTTTATTTGTTTATGGCAAATATCTTTTAATCAAAAGTATTATGATATACTGAGTGGACCTTGTTAATTTAAAAAATATAAGAATAAAAATCTATTTGAAATCATATATGATGAAAATACAACAAAAACATTGATATGCCATCTTTCATTTCAAAAATACATCAGGTTTTTTTTGTATATGTGTTTACAAGTTGCATCAGGTTTATTTTGTATATGTTTACAATTTGTCTAATCTTATCTTATTTTTATTTCCATGTGAAGAAAAAGACTTTGAGGCGGAAGCCTACCACTCAATGCTAAAACAACACAACTCACCGAGCAAGCAATATGCTGATATGCTTGATGTACTAGCCAATCAACTCAACGTGTTGCTACAATTAAACCAGTTGGACTATTACTATCCGTAGTTCAAACACCAAACATGAATGGTTATGTATCCTTTTGAACTCATGTTGGCTTTTTTATCGTTTTTGGAGTATACTCTTTCCCATCCTCTTCTACTGCAATCTTTTCCGGTTCAAAAGTTGCCTTCTTTGGCTTCGAGAGTAAAAAAAGATGAAGATATTTTTCTTTTGTAAATGGTACACAACTAGTACAACTCGTACAGTTGGTAACAAATTAAATCAAATAATAATATCATAAAATAAAATTTAACATATTTTGAAAAATCATACAGCGGGAGATTATACCAAATTCTACATCATCCTCTTCTATAACATCATTCACACGCTAAAAACAAAAACTTAATATAACCATATTAATTGTAAAGTGTTCTAGTTATACACACTCTAATTATACTAGTTATACTAGTATATTTGTTGTAGTTTGTACTAGTTATACACTTTCTAGTACTAGTTATAGTTGTCTAGTAATACTCTGTCTTCTTCATTGTCGGAAATTTTGTACATTGAAGACGAGTTTCAATTTATATCTGGGAAATGGATTGAGAATGATGAGGAATCGATCTATTTGGGATAAGAACGAAATTCCGTAAGGGTTGAAGAATTTTTTCGATTTCGATTTGGATTATGGGATGGAGAAATTTTGATGAAAATGAAAAATCTAAAATCTGGGTTCTTAAGGTTGTGAATCAGGATGAAGTAGAAGTAGATGAAAACTGAGAAATATATGATGGATTAGATGAATGGACACTTAAATTTCAATTTCAATTAGACTTTTGAGAAATCTATACTAATATAAAAGGGACTAATCGAGGCTCCAGAGAGCGTCCACCACATCGTTTTAAGAAATACTCTTCGAAAAGAAGCTACGTGGCATGACTATTATTATTACCTTATTACATTAAATCATATTGCCATATTACACATGATTACCATATATAATTAAATCATAGGAAAATATAAGTATATATACATTTAAATATGTAAATATATAATATACGAATTATATATACAAGAATAAGTAAATACACAATTTAAAAATATATAATATACGAAAATAAAAATTAATAAGGCTCCGACTGGTGACCTTTTCGGGAACACGAGGAACGAATAGGAAAGGAACGTATAGAAATAAAATCTATACGAATAAAAAGACTAATCGAGGCTCAGAGAGCGTCCACATCGTTTAGAAATTCTCTTCGAAAAGAAGTTAAATGGCATGACTACATTATTACCTTATTACCTTAATATAAATCATATGTCATATTACACATGATTACCATATATACATAAAATCATAGGAAAATATGAGTATATATACATCTAAATATGTAAATATATAATATACAAATTATATATACAATAACAAGTAAATACACAATTTAAAAATATATAATATACGAAAATAAAAATTAATAAAGTAAAACATAAGATAAAAAAATAGAAAAAGTACATTAAGCATTAAACATTTATATTAAAATGTAAATACCAATCTAAAAAATAGAAAAAGTACATTAAGCCTTAAACATATATTTTAAATGTAAAATATAGATATTAAGTAAATATATATATATGAAAAAATAATATAGTAAATTCATAATATAAAATTGGAAAAGGTACATGAAGCATTAAACATCTATCTGTAAAAAACAAAAAAAAAATGGAAATAATACATTAGACATCTATCATAAAAAGTAAAAATTAAATACATTTAAATATGTAAATATATAAAAAGTAATAATAAGTAAGTACACAATTTAAAAGTGAAAATACAATATTAAAAAGTAATATACAAAAAGGGATTAATCGAGGCTCCAGGGAGCGTCTACATCGTTTTAAAAATCCTTTTCGAAAAGAAGCCACGTGGCTGGCATGACTATATTATTACCTTATTACATAAATCATATTACCATATACACATGATTACCATATATACATTAAGTCATAAGAAAATATAAGTATATATACATTTAAATATGTAAATATATAGTATACGAATTATATATACAATATAAGTAAATAACACATTTAAAAATAATAATATACGAAAATAAAAATTAATAAGTAATTACATAAGATAAAAAATATAGAAAAGTACATTAAGCATTAAACATTTTATATTAAAATGTGAATACACAATCTAAAAAATAGAAAAAGTACATTAAGCCTTAACATCTATTTTAAATGTAAAATATAGATATTAAGTAAATATATAATATACAAAATAATATTATAGTAAATACATAATATAAAATTGGAAAAGGTACATGACGCATTAAACATCTATCTTAAAATATAAATAAAAAAAAAAAAAAATGGAAATAATACATTAGACATCTATCTTAAAAGTAAAATTAAATACATAAATTAAATATGTAAATATATAAAAAGTAAAATAAGTAGTAAGTACAATTAAAAAGTGAAAATACAAACACTTAAAAAGTAATGTACAATATAAAAAATGTAAATACTACATTAATCAAAATAGAGTTGGTATAATTAATCTATCAATAATAGGAATCTAAAAGTAATAATAAGTAAGTACACAATTTTAAAAGTGAAAATACAACATAAAAAGTAATATACAATATAAAAATGTAAATACTACATTAATCAAAATAGAGTTGGTATAAATTAATCTATCAATAATAGGAATCTAAAAGAATGTGAAGAGATTATCTTTTCATTGTAAACATTGCATTAGTTTATATGAAATTGTTTTTTTTAGTCAACAAACGGCTATTTTAGTACTCAACTTGAGGTGGTCTGGTTAACCACATGAATAGACCAGCCCAATAAAACAAAAAGATCTATGAAAAGAACGGGCATTCCTAGCTAAGTTTTTATGAAATTGTTAAATTTATAAGGCTTTATCATTTTATAATTAATTATGTGTTTTTTCATATTAAAAACTAAGTGTTTTCCATACACCGTCAACATAAATATAAAAATCTGATTTTCAAAAAAGATAATAAATAAATAGATGAATAGAGTTAGTTTTCTTAGCCATTTATATGAATTTGAAAATTGTTTTCCAAATTAGAATAAGTAACTCATAAATGAAAGATGATGGAAAACAACTCATAATTATTATCATCATTATCTCAGATTTTTATATGAAATGAGATGGAAAACAACTCAAAAATATAATTTTATATTATATAAAAACCAAATTAGAATAAGTAAATATATAATATAAACCAACTCATAAATAGATGAATAGAGTTGGTTGTTTTTCTTAGCTTATTCATCATCATTTCATATAAAAATCTAGCTTATTATCATCATTTCATATTAAAACAAGAAAATAGAATAAGTAAATATATAATAAGGAAAAATAAGCAATAAATAAATATACAGTATAAAATATAAATATTATATTAAACATCTAGCGTAATATAGAATGATTAAATATACAACATAGAAAAATAAATAAATATATAATATAAGAAATAGAAAAAGTACATTAAAAATCTATCTGAAAATATATAATAAAATAAATTATAAGTCATCAGCATTAAAAATCTATTATTATAATTTATAATTTGATATAAAAGCAAGAAAATTGGAAAAAAAAATATACAAAAATAAGAATAGTTAGATAATTAACATTTGAAAATCTATTAACAACAAGAAAAAATAAACAATAATTAAATATACAATATAAGAAATGGAAAAACTAAATCACACATCGATATGAAAAATATATATAAATAATGAAGTAAATAAAATGTTACATTAAGCATCTAGCGAATATTAAATAAGTAAAAAATTATATAAGAATCTAATATAAAACTCTTTAGCCCATTTTCAAAAATACATTCTTACATCCCCATTTTCATGCTAGATATAATAATAAATCATTATTTAAAAAACATAATAATTTTTTTATGTTTTTGAATTATACATTTCAAATTCAAATTTTTTTTTTTTTTTTCAAAATTTCTTTTCTGAAAATCGAAATTATGTTTGAAACTATTTCTTTCTTTTAAATATTTATTTATATTTTTTTTTAATCCTAAATTTCACATTTCAAAAACCTTATCCCACCCCTCAACTCTAAACTCTAAGTTTAGATTAGTTAACCCTAGGAGTATAAGTGTCTTATACCATTCATTAAAAGTGATGGTAAAAGTGATTAGTGTAAACATGAAAAATGGTACTATGAATGTGGTATTTGTGGCAATTTTCCATATAAGAAACAATAAATAATAAAGCCTTTCTCAAAAGAACAAGAAATATTAAGTAAATATACAATATAAGAAAATGAAAACTACATTAAACATCTTTATAAAAAATGTATACTTTTTAATTTGTATTATTTTTAAAATTTTTTAAGTAAATATATAATATAAAAATAAATAATAATTAAATATACATTAATGAAATTAGAATAATGAAATATACAATATTACATATTATCGTAATATTATCATTGATGTAAAAGCCAAAAAATTAGAATAAGTAATATAAAATATAAGAAAAAATAAAACAATAAGTATATATACAATATAAGAAAGAAAAACTAAATTAAACATTTATCTGAAAAATTTATAATAAAATAAATATCAGTAAATATACAGTATTAGAAATATAAATATTACAATAAACATCTATCGTAATATTAGAATAACTAAAATATGCAATATAAGAAAAAATAATATGTAAATATGCAGTAGAAGAAATACAAATATTACCTTAAAAATTGATTGTAATATTTTTTATTTAATATAAAATCAAAAATATTAAAATAAATAAATATATAATATAATACAAAAACCAAACAACAAAGTAAATATACAATATAAGAAATAAGAAATTAATTAAACACTAACTTGATATTAGTATAGTAAATACACAATATATAAGAAATAAATGGATAAAAAAATATATAATATAAGAAATCTAAAAATATATTAACTATCTATCTGAAATTATGCTAGATTTTTAATGTAGTGTAATTTTCCGATAGATAGTTAATATACTATCTTAATTAATAATCAGATAGATACTTTAAAGTAGAAAAAAACTTAATTAAACATTTTTCTGAAATAAATATTAGGTATGTAAATATACAATATATAAGAAATAATAAAATATAAAATATATAATATAAGAAATAGAAAAATGATATTAACTACTATCTGAAAAAATGTTAAATAAAAGGGATAATTGAAAAATACTCTATTTGCAGTTTGAAATTTGAAAATTACACCTTTTATTTTATTTTTTTGAAAAACATCTTTATAGATGTGAAAGACATTTTTATCCACTTATATATTTTAATAAATAAAATTAAATCCGAAAGTAATATAATAGTATATTATTTATATTAAGATAAATCTACGTTTGAGATGAATGTGTTATTTTATTATAAAATTTTTTAAATAACATGTTTTTTTCTATAATTGTTTTATAGATAGCAATGATGTTATGAAAGAAACAAATTATGATGTGTGGTACCTTTATAAGACGTTTATCTGTATAAGCTTTAATTTTTTTTAACCTTATACAAACCAAGTTGCACAACAACCCTAATACCCCATATACAAAAGTAATCACGTCATTTCTTACACACACACATATATATAAATTTCGTAAATTTATTTCTCTGATTAAAAAAAAACGTTTCTCTGAATTTAAACAGAAAGATATGATTTGTGCAGAAGAGAAATAAAGATGAGAAATTAAGAATTGAGTTACACTTAATGGATTAAGAATAAAAAAAAAACTTATGAATGAAAAGAAGAAGAAATTATGAAACAAAGAGACAATGCTTTGTTATAAGAAGTACTAGATACTACAACCCGATGAGATGGTTTTCTTTTTGTTTTCGATAAAATTGTAAGATAGCAGTGGTGTGTGTAGATATATTATTATTAAGATTTTGATTTATCTTATTTTTTTGAAATTATTAAGTTTAATTAATATATTCAAATTGGATCATTTAGTCAATTTTACATATACAAAAGTGTAGTTTCAAACATCATAAAGAATGGTGGTTTTCAAATTAAAATCTCATATAAATGTATTTTTCAAATTTTTCCTAAATAAAATAATAATAAGTAAATATTATATTAAAATATATCTTAGTATTACCATTTGATATAGAGAAAAAGACTAGGATAGCACCAAACCAAGGTTTGTTCCCAAAGTAGCATCAAGGCTCAAAGTCACAAAAATAGGTTTCATTAAAGAGGTAAATATACACTTATACCCATTGGGTTAATTAATCCAAACCTTAGGGTTTAGAGTTAAGAGGTGGGGTTTTGGAATTAGGGTTAAATTTTATAAAAAATAAATACTAAAATAAAAAATAAAAATTTTAAAAACAGTTTCAAAAAGTATTTTTAAATTATAAAAAGAAAAAATTTGAAAAAAAAAAATAAAAAAAAAGTTTCAAAAAATAAAAATTCAAAAAAAAATTAAAAAATTTCGAATCTGAAAACACATAATCTGAAACTATAAAAAAATTCTTTTTTATTTTTATTTTTATTTTTATATTTTATTTATTTTGTTTGTTTATTTAATTTAAATACAGGGTATTAGGGATTTTACCCTTTAATGAATGTCATTTTTGTGACTTTTTCCTTCTAGTGCTATTTTTGAGCATAAACTTCAAAATGGCTATTATTGACAATTGCCCTCTGATATAAAACAACAAAATTAGTTAGATAATTAATATTTGAAAATTAATATAGTTCTGCGCGTGCGCGGATTATTCCGTAGTAGTGAAAAAAATGAAATGATAAAACAGAGCGTAAGAATAATGTTTGAGAAGAAGGAGATATTTGGGGATTTAGGGATCCGAACTGGCTGAGTTAGGGCTGGGCACATTAACCGGACCTGACCCGGATCTGATCCGAAAATATCGGATTCGATCGGATGATTTGGTTCTGTCAAAATACCCGATTGGGTTTTGTCTTCACCTTGGTTCGGGTTTCGGGTCGGGGTCGGGTCGGTTAATAACCGGTATCCAATTGAGTACCAACTATTACCCGAAGCTTTGATGGTGTCCCGTGTTCCTATGTGTTTATCTCATTATTATTTGTTAAGAGGATTTGCCCGGTGCTACGCACCAGTTTTTGCTAATATTATATGGTTAGCTATAGTTTTATAATTTAGAATATATTTTTTAACAGTATGAAAACAAAAAATGTATAGATGATATGTTGATATATTAATTTAATTATAGTCACTGTATAGTTATCCAAGTACTGTAGTTGTTTATTACTTTATAATATCGAAGTGTATTTTGTTTTTGTGTCACCACAAAACTTAAACTTCTATGTCGGAGTGCTAGCAATCGTCTCTGTGACCTCCACAAAATGTATGTTATGTAACACCAAATTTGCAAAGCTAATAGAATCCCTTCTTAAAGAGGTGTTGAAAGTGAGGTATGAAAGTTTTTTAATCTATGGAGTGTGACGGGTTCATGGATCAGGGTAGGGTATTGACGGATTCATGGTAAATTAGGGGGTTTTTAGACTACAAATATTACAACGTGATTATGGAGAGCTGTAATAAATTAGGATGTTTTGGGAGTAAATCTACAACAGATGTAAAATTATAGAAGCTGGAGGTATGATAACCTTATGGTCGAGCAACAGACCTGTATAAACTCTAAGCTCTCATCCGCCTTTATGTGCCTAAA
>NW_026016205.1:27500-33216 GCF_020379485.1 Brassica napus | reverse complement strand
TGAAAGAGCGATGTCCTGGTCCCGTCAAACATTTCGAAGTTGGGAGACGTGGAACACATTATGAAATGCGTCCATCTTGGCGGCAAAAGTCTAACTGTAGGCCACCATCCCAACTCTTTCAATAACCTTGAACGGCCCCAAGTATCGGGTCTTCTAACTCCGTCTCCGGAAATTCGGACTCGTCCTTTGAAGGTAATCATTTTGAGATACACCAAATCACCTACTTGAAACTCGAGATCTTTCCTTCTTCGATCTGCATAGTTCTTTTGGCGTTCTTGTGCCTGTCTCATCTGTCCCTCAAGAACTTGATCTTTTCGGTTGTCTCTTCGACAATCTCCGGACCAATCATGCTGCGTTCCCCAACTGGGGTCCAGCATAGGGGTGTCCTGCATGGACGCCCATACAGAGCTTCGTACGGCGACATGCCAATACTACTATGGAAACTATTGTTGTAAGCAAATTCTACCAGAGGTAGATGTTTCTCCCAGGAATCACCCCAGTCGAGAACACATGCTCTCAACATATCTTCCAATGTCTGAATCGTACGTTCAGACTGTCCATCCGTCTGTGGGTGATAGGCTGTACTCATGTTCACCCTCGTTCCTAAGGCCTTTTGGAAAGCCTTCCAGAAGTAAGATGTGAACCTTGAATCCCTATCCGAGACTATGCTTGCCGGCACACCATGTAGACGGACGATCTCATCAATATACTTACGTACAATCTGATCTACCCCGTCCGACTTTTGATGGCCAGGAAGTGTGCTGATTTGGTTAGGCGATCAACCACAACCCAACCGCATCCTTCTTATTCCTCGTGGTAGGGAACCCGGTCACAAAGTCCATTGTGATGTGATCCCATTTCCATTCCGGAATAGGCAAGCTTTGTAATAACCCACTAGGACCTGATGTTCTGCTTTGATGAGTTGGCAAGTGGAACACTTGGCCACCCATTCCGCTACATCTGCCTTCATACGGATCCAATGATAGAATTTCTTAAGGTTCTGGTACATCTTGGTCGCCCCAGGATGAACCGAGAATCTGGACTTATGAGCTTCCCTCATAATCTCTTCCTTTAGACTCCTATCATTAGGAACGCTGATCCGACGTTTACTAGGATGGTACCATCCCTTGCGATCTGGTACTCCGTCCTATCATTCTGAGCAACCTTATTCAGGTTCTCGTCCTGACCTTGAGCTAACCGGATTCGGGTAAGCAGGTCGGCTTGGTTAACCGCCTCCAACCCCAAAGCTTCGGTTGTCGTAGTCAGCACATTCAGCCGCAGAGCACGGACCATACCGTCCAGGTCGTCCGCCTCCCGTTCGGCCGATACATCAGCCCTCTTCCGGCTCAAAGCGTCTGCTACCAGATTAGCCTTTCCCGGATAGTAGGTGATGTCCAAATCGTAGTCAGCTACGAATTCCATCCACCTCCTCTGCCTTAAGTTTAACTCAGGCTGGGTGAATATATACTTAAGACTCTTATGGTCCGTAAGTATCTGAACTTTGGCGCCATACAAGTATGATCGCCAAATCTTTAAGGCGAATACTACCGCAGCCATTTCGAGATCATGGGTGGGGTAGTTTCCCTCATGTTTCCTCAATTGCCTGGACGCATAAGCAATGACTTTCCCATGCTGGGTCAATACGCAACCTAGTCCAGTGATGGACGCGTCCGTATAGACCACATATGGTTGGTCGGCCTCCGAAGTACTAGGACGGGTGCGCTAGTCAGCATGTTCTTAAGTGCGGAGAAACATTCCTCACACTCTTCAGCCCATGTGAACTTAACGTCCTTCCCAGTCAACCGCGTCATAGGCTGAGCCAAGCTTGCGAATCCTTTCACAAACTTCCTATAGTAACCTGCCAGCCCTAAGAAGCTTCTGACTTCCGTAGCACTGCGTGGTCGGGGCCAATCCTTGATTGCCCTGATCTTCTCTGGATCCACCGAGATGCCCTGATCGGAAACAATATGGCCGAGGAACCCAATACTCTTCTGCCAAAAGCTACATTTACTGAGTTTAGCATAGAGTTTATGTTCTCGTAATCGTTCCAGCACGGCTCTCAAGTGTTTCTTATGAGATTCCTCATCCTTGGAATAAATTAGGATATCATCAATGAAGATGATCACGAATTCATCCAAGAAATCTCGGAACACGCTGTTCATCATTTTCATGAAAGCGGCAGGTGCATTGGTCAGACCGAACGGCATCACTACGAACTCGTAATGACCGTACCTGGTCCTAAATGCCGTCTTCCTAATATCATTTGGCTCTATAGGGATCTGATGATACCCTGAAGCCAAATCAATCTTGGAAAACCACTTGGCTCCTTTGAGTTGATCCAACAGTTCGTCTATCCTGGGCAACGGGTACTTGTTCTTCACAGTGACCCTGTTCAACCCTCGATAGTCGATGCACAGACGCATGCTACCATCCTTCTTCTCTCACGAAGAGGACTGGTGCACCCCAAGGGGAGCTACTTGGCCGTATGAACCCCTTGTCAAGCAATTCTTCCAATTGCTTCTTTAGCTCGGCCATCTCGGCCGGAGCCATCCGGTACGGACTCTTGGACAGCGGAGCTGTCCCTGGCTCTAGTTCAATCATAAATGGATCCGACCTATCAGGGGGGACACCCTGAGGTACCTGGAACACATCTCGGAATTTCGACACCAACGAATCCTCTGAAAGGTCTTTCAGACAGACAGAACTGCCCGGCTCTGTAGTTGTAATTGTAGCCAAAAAGGACTGACAACCCTGTTCCAACATCCGAATCGCTCGAACTGCTGAAACCACTACTTTCTCTTGAGCCGGACACAGACATTGGTACTGAATCGGTCGAAGCCCAGTCTCCAATTGCACACGACCTTTATGGCAATCGAGAGTGGCCCGATACTTTCCCAACCAGTCCATACCTAGGATCACTTCGTGATTCTTTAGGTGGACACAGACTAAATCCACAGGGAATACCTTTCCCTGTATTGACACTGGGATATTTGACATGAGACCTAGTGAGTTCATGGCTTGCCCTCCGGCCGCCCTCACTATCCCAAAATTATCTCCAGCGTCCAGACAGAACAGACCCTTTCCGACCAGTCCCGGACTCACAAAACTATGTGTAGCCCCTGTGTCGAAAAGTACGTGGGTTTCCACACCACCAATCATGAGGGTTCCTAATAGAGACCCTCATCAGAATCCCCTAGACATTCTAGGTTCCATACCAAGCATTTCTACTTGAATGTAAAAAGAAAATTTAGGAATTACCAGAGATCGAATCAAACGATCCAGAAGCGCCGTCGTCCCGGGATAGCTCATACACCCTTGGTGTTGTGGTCGGCCTACTCTGGGTCGACTTGCCTGTGTCTCCACGGCCCTTCCCTTGTCCTCCTTGTAGCTTAGGACAATCTGACTTGTAGTGTCCCCTCTTGCCACATAGGAAGCAAGTCACGGAGCCGCTGCCACTGGACTGGTCTGAGAATTGGTTTGGTCGAGTGCAGTTTTGGATCGTGTGATCCATGCTGCCACATCGCACACAAGCCCCCATGGCCTTCCAGCACTCACCGGGATGATTCTTTCCACACTTGGGACATGTAGGTCGGCCACCAGAGGTCTTACCTCCGTCCACCTGGTCCCACTTCCTCTTTTTATCATTTGTTTTGCCCGACGGGCCAGACTGTGACTTAGCCTTAAGCTTAGCTTCTTCAGCCAAGTTAGACTCTAGCAAAGCCACCCGTTCCACCAGTTCCCCGACGGTGTTGAAAGTGCGGATCGAGCAATGGGTCTTCAGTTCGGGCTTTAGGCCTCGGGTGAACCTACGGACCTGGACTGCCTCGTCCTCCAGCTCTCTTCCAACAAACCGTCTGAGCCGGTTGAATTCTTCTTCGTACTCCCGTACGGTCCTGCGGCCTTGGGCCAAATCTAGAAACTGAGCTTCCAGACGATCCCAAGCCTCAGCAGGGAAGTATTTGCGGTTGAATTCAACTTCAAAATCCGCAAAACTTTCCAGACTCCCATTGGTGCGCTTGTCCACGCAAGCCACCAGTTATGCGCGTCCCCTTCCAGGAAGTGAACCGCAATGTCGCGTCTGTAATCCACTGGACAGCGAGTTGATTGAAAGTTTCGGACCAACCTACTCCTCCACTCGTCTGCCACAATAGGGTCGGTGCTACCGGAGAAATGCTTCGTACCCAACCGGGATAAATGTTGAAGCAGACTCAGATAGTCCACCTTCTTTCCAGACTTTTCCGGTGGATCGATCTCGATCACCTCGACCGTTTCCACAACTGGACCATTGGTGTTGGGGGTGGTCGTAGCCACAGGCGTAGCCTGGCCAACCGAGGAGTTCACTAGTGGCGTGAACAGTTGCGCCATGGCCGCAACCTGAGTCCCCATTACCTTCATGGCCTCTAACAAGTCCTCTTTGGACAGTGTTGTGGGCACATTAGCCATTCCATCGGCCATTCTCTCATGCTGGTCACCATCGCGGTTAGCGTTCGAGGATTCCACTTCCTCGTCACTCTCCCGATGTTCCTGACCATCCTGTTGCGTCCCCGTAAGATTAGCCTGATCAGTTGGCAACACGTCTCTAGTGTCAGCTGCGGCCGGATCGGTTTGCAATCCGGATAGATTGGTCCCGTCCATGGCCGCTTGACTAGACTGACCGGCTGTTTTCTTACTCTTTCGGGACTTTCCCGATCTGCTTTTTCCAGCCTAAGGATTTAGACAATGTTAGTACGAACACACTAACATAAACAAAACAAAACAATCCCTAGACTAAGCAATCAAACCTCACCGTGAGACCTAATCAGCTGGCTGCGTGTGTGTGTGTGGACTGCCTAACCCAACTATCCTAGAATCAAGCATGCTCTGATACCAACTTGTAAGACCCGAACCCTGGCCTCTCGACCTGATGGAGTCCGCAGGCTTACTTATTAATTTCTTTGCTCGTTTGATCCATTTTGATGTCTATTAGTTACTAAGTCATATTCGAATATGAGGTTCATAAACAAAGGAACAGATTTGCACAGCGGAATAACAATGTATAAACTTTGTATTACTTAGAAACATGAGATTCAATACACAACTTCTTAACAGTCTCGTAGACAATCACTAGTTCATCCCTAGTATCATCTAACCACACGTTACACAGCCTCTCACTGACCGAGCCTTCACGGCTCCTTGGCTTGACCAGAACCATCCTTAGTTCCTGAAACCACAACCAGATAAGCATTAATCATAACCGAGAATAGAACGGATTGATTCTACCATGCTTGGCTTGGTTCCTAGAACTTAGATAAACCTCAGTCAACATAATCACAAAACGTATGAACCTACCTACCGTATCCTAAGTCATACAACCAACCACCCCTTGACTTAGAATCAGATAGATAGTCCAGAATAGATAACAGAACACACGAACAGATCCGGATCGTTCCCAAAGACCAATCCGTCTATCCGGATAGAATCTAGGTGCGACCGGTCAATGGAGTCCGGCTCAATGGCCCAACGGACTCCCTTACCTGATCCGGCCTTAGGCCTGGATCCAATCGGCCGAGTAAGCCTCAAGCCTAATCCGGAAGGCTTAGCAACCGGTCAGACCTTGCGACTCTACCTTGGCTTAGACAAACCGTGACCTTGTATTCACTAGACAAGCCATAGGCTGATCCATAAGGATCGGTCCTAACTTGTCCCGAAAGACACCGTTTGGAACATGCACCCTTTG
>NW_026016205.1:0-2500 GCF_020379485.1 Brassica napus | reverse complement strand
TGAATACGGGTCATTAAAACCAGACATACACCATCTTAAGAGTTCATTGAAATAAACCACCACATACATATATGTGCCGTCTAAGATGGAACCTCAGAAGAGGATTGGGGAATATATGTTGGATAGGAGTAACACTTTCTCCACGAATTCAAAGAGACCTTGAGCCAAAACATGGGTGATTGAATAAAGGCCAGGTACGGATTGCATGACCAAAAGCATCCGACTATCCAAACATTAAAGGAGAAAGATTATAAGCTGGATAAAGAAAGAGTAAAGGAATGATAAGAATGGTTTTAACCATCATTGTCTTGGCAAGATCCTCGGACCAGAGAATATGATATAAGACGTCCAAAGAAAGATAATATAAAGATAGCTAATTGAGAAGCTAATCGACATGCCAGACACCGACCCGAAAAGAATGATTAAGTCATAACCAGCTTAGCACCAAATGAAACGTCCAAGAAGAGACATAATCAAGTTGCTATAAGAGTCTATACAAGATAGACCAAGTGTTCCATAAGATAAAGGAAACTCGGATAGAAAGAAAAGAGAAAGGTGCATAGACAGATCCGAGTCATGATAAGAGAAACCGTACAGACATAGAGATAAGGCTGGCCAGCTACACATCTAAGGTACCAAACCAAGTAGTCTTGGGACGCCAAGCTACTAGGTAACAAGGGTCCTGGATAATGAAATCTCTAAGTGATCAGATCATGTCTGGAACATAATGGAACCACATGAAAGTGTCGACACACACACACACATGAAATCTATATAAAGATGCATAAGAGAATAGCACTTGAACATAAAGAGATAAGCGAGGATCAGAGAACCCACGAATGAGTACTCATCATACAATCATAGAATCATAAAGATTATAAAGAATAGAAAGATAGACGTGGAGGTTCAAAGTATCTAAAGAGAGATGAGCGTATTGGCCATGTACATATACAGAAACGCCATCCGATAAACCAGTGAAATAGATGGATCTTGTGAGATAAAGAAACCGTGAGAGAAGACACATAATCACGTGACCTAGAGTGTCCATGTCTTCATATTAACAGCATTAGATCATAGCTTGCACAAGGTACTCACAGAGATCAAAGGAACAGATTATAAGGAGATGAACTCCTATGTGGTGATTGCTGCTACAGAATTCGATATTAAAAAGTCTGGTCATAAGAAAGAAAATAGATACAATACTGATGTAGTAAGCAGCATATGGATCACTGGATAAGATAAGATAATAAAAATGAAAGAACAGCTTCGTTCCTAAGCTGATTCATGGACTGAAAAGCAGCTGCATATAGTAAAAGAAATTGATCACACATGATCATTGATTTGGAGTTGTATAAAAGACAATCCAATAAACAGTCCATATACATAAGAGGTTTTATAAGAAATTCCTTGTGCTTATACTAAACCTAAAGGAGGTTAGTAAACTATAGAATGAAATCTATGGGGGTTTCTGGCCAAAAGCGTCCAGCCCTCAGGCTAAAGACGTCCGGCCTATCAGCTCAAAGAGCGTCCAGTTCTTCTAGACACGTCCAGCTTTTAGACCTAAGAAGCGTCTGAACCTTCTTGGTCACGGGCTAATAGAAACTAAAGATCAACCATCAGGTTGCAATCCGACATCAGATCCCTTAAGGATCCAGCATAGCAGAATGGTCTGCTGGTGTATGAACTCCATAAAGCTTTGTCATAAGATTAAAAGGAGAATCTAATCTGTCGGATACCAAAGAAGAATTATAGCCCATAAAGCTTATGAGATCTATGACCTAAGGTCATGAGGCGTCATTAGAAGGAAATGCAAAGAATAATAAAGAATAAAGAATACGCATTACCTAAGGCAAGAAAGATCGATGTCCACACATGAGAGTGTTGGTCCGCAGAGCCATGATAAGAGATTATAAAACCTCAAAGCAATAATCATTGAACACTCATAAGATTAATAAGTGGACAAGTATGGACGTGGTCTATGAACTAGACATGGATCGACCAGATTGAATAACATGGTCGAATGATAACTGTCCAAACAAAGTAAAGAGTTTGATGTTCGACAATCACATCTAGACCATGGACAGATGCAAACACGTTTTGTAAAGACCTAATAGTGATCCCTGAGGACAATGTGATCACATGCTTAGCACACATGCTTAAACCGGGACACTCAATGTCAAAGGACATGAAGAAACGACCTAAGAGGTCGAAGTGGTCTTAATTACGGTCAGTACAAAACTGACCGATTACTCCCATTCTATACCTACAGGATAGATCACGCATTAGATGCGTAGTATGTAGAACCTACACCGAGGTTCACATCAGGGGGGAGTAGTGCGTGTTGTACTCTTTTTCCTTCATCATGGTTTTGTCCCACTGGTTTTCCTGATAAGGTTTTAATGAAGAGGCAACATAAAGCGTACTACAAATCCTGTATGGTTATGGATCCAAGGGGGAGTGTTATTAAAACTAGTGGGATGCCATTAACAAGGACAAGAGA
>NW_026016204.1:0-5000 GCF_020379485.1 Brassica napus | reverse complement strand
GTGTGGCTTAATACATATCTAAGAGGCCGTGTGGCCTAGCATCCGGATGATCACATATGACCCGGACTGCATCATGAACCGATCTTAAGATCGTTGTATCACATAATAATCGTGAAAGTTTAAGGCATTACATTGCAAAGCCGTATGGCCTTATATCCGGATGGATATATAAACCAGATTATAACATGAACCAATCTCTAAGATTGCTGTATCACACTAACATGGCCGTGTGACCTGACTCACACCATGATCGATTATTTCATAGATGCGTAAGAACTTGTTTGTGGCCGAGCTTGTTAAATATCATGCGGCTGCATGACCACATTGTGAACCTAAAATTTAAATGACAATGTGACTTAGATATCGAAAAGGGACTTGGTGATACAATCACCAAGGACAACAATGAGAATGAATTGGTACATATTCCATCATCTCATTGAAGGTCTAAAAGATCAGTACATCATTATGGAAAATCCACTAGACTTTGGGTATGCTTCACAGCATAGAAATTACCACCATAAAACGGTGTTGCTTCCAAAGGCTAGAAATGACTAGAAGAATCTAAGATTCTTGGATTACAAAGTCATGGATGAGTACAACTCAGTCTTGTTTAAGACAGTCTCGGTGCTGAGACTTTGTGGTGAAATAGTAACCAAGAAAGAGTTACTAGAGAAGTCCTATTCCACATACCATGTGTTGAATGTCATACTGCAACAGTATAGAACAAAAGGCTTCGCCACTTATACTGATCTAATCGCATGACAGCTTCTTGCATAGACCAAATTTTCGATACGACTAGTCTTATTGCTTTATGATTGCAATTGTGTTTTAACCTAAGGATCACTCACGATTTTTATATATAATGGAATTGGTTTTAAAGTTTATTGAATCTTGCCTGATCTTACTTGAACATATGGATGTTTTAAAGTATTGCCTAAAGGGCATAAAACCAAGAAACCATGAATGGTATAGCAAGCATAGTAAAGAAACTATGGCTAAGGCATTTGCCTATAAGGCATTATATACACCCAAAGAAAACGTGGTCCATTGAGTATAATGAATGGTTTCCAAATAAGAAACAATGGACAAACTAGAAGGAAGCAAGTTCCTTCAGATTTTGAAAGAAAAATCGCCTAAGACCTTGAAAGAAAGTGATCGAAAACTATACCAATGATCCCTACTGATTTAAAACTATGCTACAAAGATCAGTATGATAAGAGGCAAGAGAGGTGGTGACTATAAAGACATAGCCCACGAAATTATACACTATATGGCAAGATAGGATTAGCCATCCTAAAGTTTAAACTTGATGCAAAGAAATTGAAAAGGCACAAAGTTATCCCGTAAAGATCTCACGTTGTGAAACATGTACACATAGGGAAACTTATTAGGCTTAATAATCCCAAAGCACCACGACCTTATAGTATGGTCATGAGGGGGAGAGAGGATAAACCCATGATCAATACTACAAGTTCGTGTACTATGGTCTAAAGACCATGTTATATGGCTCGGCCATTACTCGGCCATAAAGGGCCATTACCCGGCCAAAGAAGGCCATGATACAAAAACGCCCAAAGAGGCTATCACCTATAAACAGCTTGGCCATGACTGGCCGTGACTTGTCTGAATAGTGCAGGCTTGGCCGCACACAGTCCATGACTCGGCCAAAGAGGCCGAAGAGACCATGAGAGACAACGGCCTGGCCGCAAAGGCCATAAACGGCCAGAAAGGCCATTACCTATAAAAGATTCGGCCATTACCTATATGCTTGGGGACATAATGAATTACATGTATAGAATGATAAATAAGATCATATGCATCAGGCCATATAAGTGAGCATAGATATTCCCATCTAAAGAATGAATACGGGTCATTAAAACCAGACATACACCATCTTAAGAGTTCATTGAAATAAACCACCACATACATATATGTGCCGTCTAAGATGGAACCTCAGAAGAGGATTGGGGAATATATGTTGGATAGGAGTAACACTTTCTCCACGAATTCAAAGAGACCTTGAGCCAAAACATGGGTGATTGAATAAAGGCCAGGTACGGATTGCATGACCAAAAGCATCCGACTATCCAAACATTAAAGGAGAAAGATTATAAGCTGGATAAGAAAGAGTAAAGGAATGATAAGAATGGTTTTAACCATCATTGTCTTGGCAAGATCCTCGGACCAGAGAATATGATATAAGACGTCCAAAGAAAGAAAATATAAAGATAGCTAATTGAGAAGCTAATCGACATGCCAGACACCGACCCGAAAAGAATGATTAAGTCATAACCAGCTTAGCACCAAATGAAACGTCCTAGAAGAGACATAATCAAGTTGCTATAAGAGTCTATACAAGATAGACCAAGTGTTCCATAAAGATAAAGGAACTCGGATAGAAAGAAAAGAGAAAGGTGCATAGACAGATCCGAGGTCATGATAAGAGAAAACATACAGACATAGAGATAAGGCTGGCCAGCTACACATCTAAGGTACCAAACAAGTAGTCTTGGGACGCCAAGCTACTAGGTAACAAGGGTCCTGGATAATGAAATCTCAAAGTGATCAGATCATGTCTGGAACATAATGGAACCACATGAAAGTGTCGACACACACACACACATGAACATCTATATAAAGATGCATAAGAGAATAGCACTTGAACATAAAGAGATAAGCGAGGATCAGTGACCCACGAATGAGTACTCATCATACAATCATAGAATCATAAAGATTATAAAGAATAGAAAGATAGACGTGGAGGTTCAAAGTATCTAAAGAGAGATGAGCGTATTGGCCATGTACATATACAGAAACGCCATCCGATAAACCAGTGAAATAGATGGATCTTGTGAGATAAAGAAACCGTGAGAGAAGACACATAATCACGTGACCTAGAGTGTCCATGTCTTCATATTAACAGCATTAGATCATAGCTTGCACAAGGTACTCACAGAGATCAAAGGAACAGATTATAAGGAGATGAACTCCTATGTGGTGATTGCTGCTACAGAATTCGAAATTGACCAAGTCTGGTCATAAGAAAGAAGAATAGATACATGATGTAGTAAGCAGCATATGGATCACTGGATAAGATAATATAAAATGAAAGAACAGCTTCGTTCCTAAGCTGATTCATGGACTGGAAAAGCAGCTGCATATAGTAAAAGAAATTGATCACACATGATCATTGATCTTGGAGTTGTATAAAAGACAATCCAATAAACAGTCCATATACATAAGAGGTTTTATAAGAAATTCCTTGTGCTTATACTAAACCTAAAGGAGGTTAGTAAATATAGAATGAAATCTATGTGGGTTCTGGCCAAAAGCGTCCAGCCCTCAGGCTAAAGACGTCCGGCCTATCAGCTCAAAGAGCGTCCAGTTCTTCTAGACACGTCCAGCTTTAGACCTAAGAAGCGTCTGAACCTTCTTGGTCACGGCTAATAGATACTAAAGATCAACCATCAGGTTGCAATCCGACATCAGATCCCTTAAGGATCCAGCATAGCAGAATGGTCTGCTGCTGTATGAACTCCATAAAACTTTGTCATAAGATTAAAAGGAGACATCTAATCTGTCGGATACCAAAGAAGATTATAGCCCATAAAGCTTATGAGATCTATGACCTAAGGTCATGAGGCGTCATTAAGATAGGAATGCAAAGAATAAAGAATAAAGAAACGAAATTACCAAGGCAAGAAAGATCGATCCATACATGAGAGTGTTCGGCCGCAGAGCCATGATAAGAGATTATAAAACCTCAAAGCAATAATCATTGAACACTCATAAGATTAATAAGTGGACAAGTATGGACGTGGCTTATGAACTAGACATGGATCGACCAGATTGAAACATGGTCGAATGATAACTGTCCAAACAAAGTAAAGAGTTTGATGTTCGACAAACACATCTAGACCATGGACAGATGCAAACACGTTTTGTAAAGACCTAATAGTGATCCCTGAGGACAATGTGATTCACATTGCTTAGCACACATGCTTAACCAGGACACTCAATGTCAAAGGACATGAGAAACGACCTGAGAGGTCTAAGTGGTCTCAATTACGGTTCAGTACAGAAACTGACCGATTACTCCCATTCTATACCTACAGGATAGATCACGCATTAGATGCGTAGTATGTAGAACCTACACCGAGGTTCACATCAGGGGGAGTAGTGCGTGTTGTACTCTTTTTCCTTCATCATGGTTTTGTCCCACTGGGTTTTCCTGATAAGGTTTAATGAGGCAAATTAAAGCGTACTACAAATCCTGTATGGTTATGGCATCCAAGGGGGAGTGTTATAAACATGTGTGGATTGCCATTAACCAAGACAAGAAGAGAAGAAGGCCCAACGGCATGACCAGGCCCGACCGCGGCCGTGTCCAAGAGGAGAGAGAGAGAGCCGACTTCAGGAGAGAGAGAGGCGGCCACAAGCTTGGAGAGAAAAGGAAACCTTTCCTTTTCCTTATAGATGTTATCTTTCCTTGTATGTATTAGTAGATTTCCTATTTCATGTAGGATTAGGATAAGTACTCTTTCCATTTATCTCTATCTTGTAATCCTTATATAAGGACCCCCTTTGTTCATTTAATAAACACAACGAAATATTCAGTCTCAAACCTTCTTTTACAACAAATATTACGCTATTGGAGTGGAATTACCGCGGCTGCTGGGCCACCAGACTGCCCTCCAATGGATCCTCGTTAAGGGATTTAGATTGTCTCATTCCACTACCAGACTCAAAGAGCCGGTATTGTATTTATTGTCAAAATACCTACCCGTGTCAGGATTGGGTAATGTGCGCGCCTGCTGCCTTCCGGGGATGTGGTAGCCGTTTCTCCGGCTCCCTCTCGGATCGAACACTAATTCTCCGTCACCCGTTACACCATGGTAGGCCACTATCCTACCATCGAAAGTTGATAGGGCAGAAATTTGAATGATGCGTCGCCAGCACTAAGCCATGCGGATCCGTCGAGTTACATGAATCATCAGAGC
>NW_026016203.1:30000-32516 GCF_020379485.1 Brassica napus | reverse complement strand
TATAGTGAGTTACAGACAGAGTTCGAAAAGATCAAATCTTTGATGATTCCATCATACATGATTGAGTTGCGAAAACTTCTGGATAGGTATCCTACATCTGAACAGAATTCTTTCTGGTTAAAGAATCTTTTTCTAGTTGCTCTGGAACAATTAGGAGATTGTCTAGAAGAAATACGGGGTTCTGGCGGCCACATGCTATGGGGTGGTGATCCCGCTTATGGGGTCAAATCAATACGTTCTAAGAGACAGATTTGAAAATAAACTTCATCGATATCATCGATCTCATAAGTATCATACCAAATCCCATCAATCGAATCACTTTTTCGAGAAATACGAGACATCTAAGTCATACAAGTAAAGACATCTATTCATTGATAAGAAAAAGAAAAAACGTGAGCGGTGATTGGATTGATGATAAAATAGAATCCTGGGTCGCGAAAAAGTGATTCGATTGATGATAAAGAAAGAGAATTCTTGGTTCAGTTCTCCACCTTAAGGGCAGAAAAAAGGATTGATCAAATTCTATTGAGTCTGACTCATAGTGATCATTTATCAAAGAATGACTCTGGTTATCAAATGATTGAACAACCGGGAACAATTTACTTACGATACTTAGTTGACATTCATAAAAGTATCTAATGAATTATGAGTTCAATACATCCTGTTTAGCAGAAAGACGGATATTCCTTGCTCATTATCAGACAATCACTTATTCACAAACTTCGTGTGGGCTAATAGTTTTCATTCCCGTCTCATGGAAAACCCTTTTCGCTCCGCTTAGCCCTATCCCCCTCTAGGAGTATTTTAGTGATAGGTTCTATAGGAACCGGACGATCCTATTTGGTCAAATACCTAGCGACAAACTCCTATGTTCTTTCATTACAGTATGTCTGAACAAGTTTGGATAACAAGCCGAAAGGTTTTTTTCTTGATGATATCGATATTGATGATAGTGACGATATTGATGCTAGTAACGATATTGATCGTGAACTTGATACGGAGCTGGAGCTTCTAACTATGATGAATGCGCTAACTATGGATATGATGTCGGAAATAGACCGATTTATATCACCCTTCAATTCGAATTAGCAAAAGCAATGTCTCCTTGCATAATATGGATTCCAAACATTCATGATCTTGATGTGAATGAGTCGAATTACTTAGCCCTCGGTCTCTTGGTGAACTCTCTCCCAGGGATTGTGAAAGATGTTCGACTAGAAATAGTCTTGTTATTGCTTCGACTCATATTCCCCAAAAAGTGGATCCCGCTCTAATAGCCCCGAATAAATTAAATACATGCATTAAAATAAGAAGGCTTCTTATTCACAACAACGAAAGCACTTTTTCACTCTTTCCTATACTAGGGGATTCACTTGGAAAAGAAAATGTTCCATACTAATGGATTCGAGTCCATAACCATGGGTTCCAGTGCACGAGATCTTGTAGCACTTACCAATGAGGCCTTATCAATTAGTATTACACAGAAGAAATCAATTATAGACACTAATACAATTAGATCTGCTCTTCATAGACAAACTTGGGATTTGCGATCCCAGGTAAGATCGGTTCAGGATCATGGGATCCTTTTCTATCAGATAGGAAGGGTGTTGCACAAAATGTACTTATAAGTAATTGCCCCATAGATCCTATATCTATCTATATGAAGAAGAAATCATGTAACGAAGGGATTCTTATTTGTACAAATGGTACTTCGAACTTGGAACGAGCATGAAGAAATTCACGATACTTCTTTATCTTTTGAGTTGTTCTGCCGGATCGGTCGCTCAAGACCTTTGGTCTCTACCCGGACCCGATGAAAAAAATAGGATCACTTCTTATGGATTCATTGAGAATGATTCGTCATGTCATATAGGCCCGAGTCGGACATCTAATTGCTTAGATTTGAATTATCCTTATCCGGAGGATGCCTATTATATAATTAATATTATATCAAAAAGATGGACAATCAACCTATTTCTCGATTCAATAGAAGTCCAACCAAAGAGGTGAATAGGGTCCCAAATAACGAGAGATATGTAAAAGTAGGTCAGATTTCGCCTATTCCTAATCCTAAATGGAATGTAACGACGTAGGGATCCCTATGTAAAACATAGTATCTATTTAGATACGCTCGAATGACCCTTCTCATATGAGAATGTATATAACCTTATTCCGGTCTGGTCCGGTATGGAATGAACTTATAATCATGGAATCGACTCGATCATCAGATTATAGATTATAAGTTCATAACCTTAGTCCATTCCCATTTTGGGCGGAACCGATCTACTAATTCTTTGATTCCAGTTAGTAAGAGGGATCTTGAACTAAGAAATAGATTCTAGAAGCTAAAAAGGGTATCCTGAGCAATCGCAATAATCGGGTTCATTGATATTCCTGGTATAGTAGATGCTATCACACTACAATCATACTCAATTCGATGGAATTGGTTGATCTTAAAGGGGATATTCTATAATTTCGCACGTGAGGGGTTATTTCTTGGTTTCGTCCAGTCATTA
>NW_026016203.1:12500-15000 GCF_020379485.1 Brassica napus | reverse complement strand
TTGAATAGAGGACCTCACGAACATTTGGCGATCTCAGATGTGTCGATATCAACGATGACTCATTATTTCGATGAATCATTTCTTCGGACAGAAGAAGATTATGTAAAGACTTACTCGAAATCTCACTTATCAGATTCCTTTGTGGAAGACACAATTTTTTCTGAAGAATTCGCCATGATATATCTAATCCATACATAATATCATGAAAAATGGATACAAATTTTTGACTGCTACTTAGTATCCGCAATAGGTCTGAAAAAATATCTAAAAATATCAAATTTAGATATTTGTACCCTGTCGAAGTAAAGAACCATGGCATATATGTTTGGAATAGATTCCATTTTGAGAGAGTTGAAAAAGCACTATCTCGTTGAAAGGTTCTATCCATCTGCCCTTTGTCAACGCATTTTTTTAGGCAAAGACTCCGTTTTTTCCTCTGTAAATATTTCTCAGAACATGGAGTGTGAATCAAACCCACGTTTGAATTGAAATTGAGATACTGATGCAAGCTCTTCTCTTCTGAATCGGATAGATTCATATCTGAAAGAGTTTGACAATACGTTCTTTCCAAATTTACTCTTTGTCCCTCTATTAGAGGTGTTCCAGAAATGTCTGCAATCGAGTAAATAGCTCTACGAACTAATGGATCGGATCGAATTGGAAAATGGAAAGATTTGTACAAGTTATACCTTTCGTCACCACTTTGTGGAAAATCGTTAGATATGAATATGTTAGATACCTGTGACTCGATTGACGAAGGTGAAATAGTATCTCTCTCCAAAAAAGCATGTTTTTTTTTACCACCACACGAAGAAAATATTTTGTTGTGAATGAACAAGATAGTGAGGAATTGTCCATACGTAAAATCAGAATTATTGAGACGGGCCTTTTCCACATAAAAAGGGAATCTTTTGTTACAATAGAAGCAGAAGTGATGTGGATTATTCAAGAATCGAAGTCGATTTGCTTTAGAAAAAGAAGATATCAATGAACTTCTCTGAAATGGTTTCACGGGATTCAGCCAATTGTCTTGATCGTGGGATACGATTGAGAAATAGGAATCCGTGTTATCAAAAGATTTCCTGCGATTCTTTCTAGTATGGAATGAGTCAATCATCCACTTTGGTATCTTATTGAACAAAAATGGTGATATTGTTCCTCCATTGATCAAGAATTTCGATTTTTGAGAAGTATTATGATCATCCAATAAAAAGGGTTTCAATTTTTTAAAATGAACGATTTGAAGACCTATTGATTCTAACAACTGATTGCAGGGTTGATCGTTCGGACCTTTCAATTCATAGATGTGGATCTCAGACCTATGAATGGGGATATTCTCGAAACTCACAAAGAAAAAAGGAAGTGAGTTAGACAAAAAGAGAAGTAACTTGGACAAAAAACGAAGTAACTTGGACAAAAAGAAACGAAGTGACTTAGACAAATCTTTTTTATCAATAACCTCAGACCAATCAATCGAATATTGATTAATACATAATCGATCGAACACTACTTGAAAACGGCTCTTCCGCTCAGAAACGAAATGTTTCAAATGCTCCTGGAAATTCTTGCTCCCATTGGACCATTTGTATCTATATGCATTAGGATCCCGATTTATGGATCTCTCGGTTCGAGAAAGAAAAATAAGAGGATCGAACCATTTCTTCTGACTCTTTTTCAAATTCGATAAATGTTGGTTGATCGTATCTTTCATTATAGTTCTATGATTCAGAGTATCATTTCCTATTAGATCCCTTTGAATTCCATATTCGAAGTTGCGATCAGGTCTCTTCATTAAAAAGAATCGATTCAATACATTTCTTATGTACCCATAGGGACTATATTGGAATTGGATTTGAATCAGATTTCGGATCAATCTATATTGATTGACTGCCTCCATTATGTTGTTGCTAGCAAATACCACTCTTTTTGGTTTTGGATCTTCAAAAAAATTCCCGCAGGAGATCCGGACCCAATTTTTTCTGATCCTTCGATAAAAAGATTCATTTTCTTCATAAAAAATAGGAGGTAGAACCAATAAAGATTTCTTTTTCAATTCATCCCTGGAGTTGAAAACCTCCTTCAAGAATTGTCTTTGATCCAATCCGTAGGAATCAATAGAAAAGGCAAATCCCTTATGATACACCAGATCCGGCTCGGTTATTGATAGAGTGAATAGATCTGCCATTTCTTGAAATCTCTCTTCTGACTCAAAATCGTGGCGTAACGTGTATCCCCCCCTCTTCCGTTCATGGAATAGATGAAATAAATAAAAAAATGGATTTTTGTTCAAGAATGAAATCTTATTGGAACTGTCCATATCCAGTTCATCCTTCGGAACCGTATCACATCCCAGATCTGATGAAATAGGATGAATTGAGACGGTATTTTGTAAATACGTAATTATCTTGAATATATTAACTATTTCTTTATTTTCCGATCGCCTGGAAGGGACAAAAGAAACATCTTGTTCTTTCTTCAACAATTTCTGATCCCTAGTGGA
>NW_026016203.1:0-5000 GCF_020379485.1 Brassica napus | reverse complement strand
CTAACTGGATTCTCTATCTTTAAGAGGTTTCTGTTCGTTATATTATAAAATAACAAAACAAGATGATTAGAAATCCTTTATTTTTTTAACCTAATCGCTCTTTTGATTTTGGAAATATATATATATATATTTTTTTATCAATATACTGCTTCTTTTACACATCCATCTACAACCTAACCCAAACGGACTAGGTAAAAAATAATTAGGACTCACGAAAAAATTGATAATAACACGCAAGAAAAAAATTCCTTCCCATACCCGTATTAGGTACTAATCTATTTTTAACATTTAATTAGATCGGGTAATTTTTCAAATTACGAATGGAAGCTCGTTTCTTTTTTTTTTCTTAGAATAAGGAAAACTGGTTTTTTATCCATCCATTTATATTTATTCACTCGACCCAAATTGGAATTCTTCTTTTTTTTTTTATTTTCTAATCGGTACAATCTTGTCGAAAATAAAAAAAAATGTTATCTGAATTCTCCCTTGATACGACATGCTATTTTTTCCGTTCATTCCTTTCAGGATCAGTCGTGGTCTTACAAACTCTACCGCGGATCTGGACGAATCCTTTTCTTCATACAAATGTGTAAAAGATGCTAGTCGCACTTAAAAGCCGAGTACTCTACCGTTGAGTTAGCAACCCCCCCCACAAAAAAAAGCAAGTACTGCAAATATGTAGATACAACCAGAATAAAGAAAAAAAGAAAAATCCAGTCATGTGTGCGTCAGGGAGAAATAGATCTATTTCTCTATGAGAGAATTATATTTGGTCCATACACTGTTGTCAATATGATTGTAAATTTTTAATATAGCGAAAAGAATAGAAAAAATAAAAAAGTTTAACCCCCTGGTTTGTGAGTTCATACAAGGAATGAAAACTAAGCCGAATAGGATAATCTCAAATCTTTCTATTTCTATATATATTAATATATTATTTATTATACAGTATGATTTTATATATTTTCTATACAATAATTCTATACAATAAAATTTTGTATTTATACAAAATTTAGAATTTCTATAAATCCAAAAATTTTTTAATAAATTTGTTTTTTATTATAAAACATGGTAGTTTTTAGCAGGATATTTGTTAGTTTTCATACCTTTAGGAAGAATACTAATAATAAATGGAAATTCTAATAAATCAAAATAAATATGATGGAAACGAAAGAGGAGGAAAGAAAAGAGTAGATCAAATTTTATACCAAGCTATATATGAGTCTTTAACATCCTCTTTTTTATAGTTCATTAATTCAATTTCGTTTTATTAAGACTTAATTCCGTAAAAATCCCTGCCTTCTTTGAAATATCATGAACTGTTCTTGTTGGTTGAGCGCCCTTTTTAAGGAAATCGAGAATAGCAGGAAGATTTAAATAAGTTTGATTAGTTATCGGATCATAAAACCCCACCTTCCGAAGATCTCTTCCTTCTCTTCGGGATCGAACATCAATTGCAACGATTCGATAAATGGCTCATTGGGATAGATGTATATGAATAATACCCCCCCCCGAGAAACGTATACGAGGCTTTGGCCTCATACGGCTCGAGAAAAAAATGCAATGAGTATAAGTTAACTCTCTTTATAAAATTCAAACATTAAATTAATTAGCCAGTATTGAAACCCTAACTATTTTTTTTCATAAAAAGCGTTCGTAACATTCGTACTCTCGTAACTCAAGTTAAATAACTCTCAAATATCTCACCAGAGACTCCTTAAGTACTCTTTTTATTGAGTAGTCTCTAACCTTTTTTTGTTTGTCTCATTTTTTCGAATCAATTTTGATTCTTCATTCTGATCTAGTTGTTCAAACAATTGAAAAAGGGATTTCCTTGTTTCAGGATTCTTTATCCTTACTTTGAATCTTTGGGTTTAGACATTACTTCGGTGATCTTGATCGTTTTATTAAAAAAGGGCAGCAACAAGCCCCTTATTTTGTTTATGATTTCTTTTCTTTCTATCAAAGAATCATACAAACGCTTGATTCACGCATGATAGACTTTTAATTCAAAGAATTTTACACTTTTACGAAAATTTCCTTTTCCATTGTAAAATTACTTGAAAGGGCTTTTTTTCAATATAAAAATAAAAAGACTTACGAAGTTGTTCCAACTTATTGATTCGCACTAACCCTAGATCCTTACTCCTGCGAAAGGAATAAAAACTTTCTATTCTCCTCGAGCTCCATCCTGTACTCTTTTTTATATTCAAAAAGGTGTAGGACTCTCGTAAAATAGAACACAAAATGTCGAGCCAAGAGCACCTATATTCCTAATATAAAAGGTGGCGGATCAAAACATCCACAGCAGATCATGTCCTTCAATTCAAGTCGCACGTTGCTTTCTACCACATCGTTTTAAACGAAGTTTTACCATAACATTCCTTTAGTTTGTGTAATTGATTCAATTATGGAATCATGAATAGTCATAGTTCAGTCAGTATATCGTAATCTATACTTTTTCTTTCTCTATGAATGGAATAGTGAATCTACGCGTAAAAGGTTCAGTCAGAATTCAAATGAATTCCACATTAAATTCTATATATGTAAAAATATGTAAAATCGAAATTTGAATAGAAATCTATATTTATATATATAAATATATTTTTTTTTATTAAAACTCGTAGAATCTACGGTTCTACCTTACTTACCTACATCACACACAACTAAAAAAAGCAAATAGATTTTTTGTAATTTCGGGTGAAAAAGAAGTTTATTCTTCTTTTCATTTCAATATTTTATTCTTAAAAAATATTGTTTTTTTAAACAGAAAGAAAAAGATGGTGTACAAAGGCAATAGAAGATTTATTTCGTAATGACTGGACTCTGGGACGGAAGGATTCGAACCTCCGAATAGCGGGACCAAAACCCGTTGCCTTACCGCTTGGCTACGCCCCATTTTTATTTTTATTCAAGACTACTAAAAGAGTAATATTGCTATTGGTTGTTCGTCAATTCAATTTCAGCCCAAATGAAATATAGATTACATTGGTGCTATAGTTTTGACACGTGTAGATAGCAAATCAAACTTACTTTATTGATCATTACATAGAATTCAATTAAGATATTGTATGAAAATATTATTTCTTTCATTCTCATAAGAGAATGAAAGGATTTTTGATTGAGTAAGTTCAACAAAGTCTTTTTAGACTATCTTTCTTTATTTATTTATTTTTTTCCTTATATAAAAAATATATTAATAACTCAATCAAAATTAAATTATCCACAAGAACACCAATTTTTGTTATGCTTAATATATTTAATTTGATCTGTATTTGTTTTAATTCGGCCCTTTTTTCAAGCACTTTTTTAGTCGCCAAATTGCCGGAGGCCTACGCCTTTTTGAATCCAATCGTAGATGTTATGCCCGTAATACCTCTTTTCTTTCTTCTCTTAGCCTTTGTTTGGCAAGCAGCTGTAAGTTTTCGATGAAATTATTAATACTGTCTTAGAAAAATTCACGATTTTGATTCTTCCAACAATTCAAATCAAAAGATCAAAAAATCTTGACGTAGGAAGGAACTCTCAATTCAAACATTGAATTTTTTTGGTAGCCATACTAAATCTGGATCATTTGATTTCCTCAGTTTTATCCTCTTTTCTCTAAATGAAAGAACTTAATTAGATTCGAGTTCACTCACAAAAAAAGTATCTAGATATTTAGTATAAAAATAGAGAATCTATTCTCTTTTTTTTTTTTTAAAAAAAAGTAAGATCTTGGAGATTGTGTAATGCTTACTCTCAAACTTTTTGTATACACTGTAGTTATATTCTTTGTTTCTCTCTTCATATTTGGATTCCTATCTAATGATCCAGGACGTAATCCGGGACGTGAAGAATAAAAAAGAAAGGTTTTTTATTACTTTATTTAATATTTAAATAGTGGAAATGTGCGAATTTTATTAGGATTTTATCTATTTCACATCATCAAAAAGGGGAAGGGAAAGAGAGGGATTCGAACCCTCGGTACGATTAACTCGTACAATGGATTAGCAATCCAACGCTTTAGTCCACTCAGCCATCTCTCCTAATCGAAAAGGAATACTTTTTAGGTTCCATTAGACAAAAAAACGGCTTAAAAAAAAACTTTCTCCACTTTATTCTTAAAAAAGTTTTTTTTTTTAGATTATTCTTTATCTTTAATAATACTTTAATTATATATATATTTTCATTTTCTATATTTTATTATATATATTATTTTATTATATAAAAAATATAATATTTTTTTTCTTTTTTATTATATAAATAATATTTATATAATATTTATATTTATATATAATTAATATATATATATATTACTATTATATAACCTTTTTTATAGAACTTTCTCAGTAATTCTATTTACATAAAAACTGTAAATAAAGATTCAATAAAGAAAAGGCTCGAAAGAGAAATAAATAAAATCACAAAAATAGAAATAGAGAATCCTTTTTGATTTTGTCTCGTCCAAACACAAATAAAAGATCTTTTTTATTTTAATAGCCTGGCCTGGTCAGTCCCCAGCCGGGCCTTTTTTGTTAAAGTTAAAAAGACCCATCCGATGGGTTTTTAGACAAAAAAGATCTGAAATAAAAAAAAGGAATCCTGCTTTGCCTAATTTTATTAAGTCTACGCTAGAATTTTCTCATTTTTTTTCAGATTTTTTTCTCCCGATTACTTTGTTCGACAAAAAGTAAATTTATATACAATAATTGGATTGTAGCGGGTATAGTTTAGTGGTAAAAGTGTGATTCGTTCCTTTCCCTTTAATAGTTAAAGGGTCTCTCGGTTTGATTAATCTTCCGATCAAAAACTTTATTTCTGAAAGGATTTAGTCCTTTACCTTTCAATGAAAAATTCAAGGAAGATTATAGATTCTCGTAATTGTATCCAAAGACTCTAATTAATTGTCAATTTGGATTATGAAATTTCGAAACATAATTTTTGATTGGATGACTATTTACAATTCAATAAGTATAACAAGAGGATCCTGGATAAAGCCAGAAAAGTTTCTTTCTAAT
>NW_026016202.1:7500-17531 GCF_020379485.1 Brassica napus | reverse complement strand
TTTCCTCTTTCTCCCTCTTTTCCTCTTTCTCCCTTTCTACCTCCATCTTCGTCCTCCCCCTCCTTCCTTCTCTCCTTTCCCTACTTCCTTCCTGTCCTTTCTTCCCTCCGCCCTCTCTCCCTTTTCTTTTCCTGTTCCCCCCCCCCCTCCCTCCCTCCCTCCTCCTTCCTCTCCCCTCCTTCCCCCCCTCCCCCTTTCCCCCCCTTTTCTCTCCTCCTTCCCCCCGTTCTCCCCTCCTCCCTTTTTTCCCTTTTCTTTTTTTTCTTCCTCCTTCCTCTCCTCCTTCTCTTTTTTCTCTTCCCTCCCCTTCTTTTTTTGTCCCTCCTTCCCCCGGTTCGCTCTTTTTTCTGTTTTTTTTTTTGCCTCTCTTGTTTTTTCTTTCCCTTCTTTTCCTCGTCTCCTGTCCTCTTCCCCTCTCCGCCGGCCACTCTCTTCTTCTTGTCGTTTGCTCTTTCGGCCTCTCCCCCCTCCCGTTTTTCCTTTCTCCTTCTTGCCTCCCTTCCCCTTGTTTTCCCTCCCTCCCTCCTTTTCCCTTTTCTTTTCTCGTCTTTTTTCTTTCCCGTCTTCCTCCCTTCCGCGACACCCTGTCCTTCCTTTTGCGGCTTTGTTATCCCCCTCGCCTCCTTCCTCCTTTTCGGCCACTTTTTTCCGGCTTTCGCCCCTGCCGGTTTCTTTTTTCCCCTGTCTCCCCTTGGTCCTCCCCCTTCTTGCTTTTCCTCTTCTCTCTTTCGCCCCTTCCCCCCTTGTCTCATACCATCTCCCATTACCGTGTTCTCCTTCTAACCCCTCTCCTATCTCATCCCTCTCACCATCCCCGCCTTCTTTCTTCACCCCACCCTCCTCCCCACCCCCATCCTCGTTCCTCTTTTTTCTTTTGGCTCCTTGCTTACTTGCCCCCTCCTCGTTTGTTCCTTGTCCTTCCCTCCTCTTTCGTTTCTTTTCTCCCGCTTCTCCACCCCATCCCCTCCTCTCTTTGTCTCCGGTTTCTTTTACTTTGGCCCCTGTCGGCCCCCTGCGTGTTCTTCCGCCTCTTTCCTCTCTCTCCATTGCTCTCACTCGCCCCGCTGCCTTATCCGCCGCCTTCTTCTGATCCCCCTTCCCTCCCCCCATCTCTTCGCACCCTTCGCATTCTCGTTCTTTGGACCTTTCCTGATTTCTTCTCCTCCCCCCCCTTTTCCCTCCTTCCCTTTTCCACCTCCCCCTTTCGTTCCGTCCCCCTTCCTCTTCCCCTCGTCGTCTCCCCCCCCTGCCTCCGCTTTCCCCGCCCTTTCTTCTTTCTCGCCTTCCCCCCTCTCTTTCCGCCCCCCTTCGTTTTTTGCTCATCAGCCTTCTTCCCCCTTCTCCTTACTCCCCTTTTTGCTTCCTCCCCCCAGCCCCCCTTTTGCTCCCTCTCTTCACTTTTCTCGTTCGCCGTCCTCTCACCCCTTTGTTGCTTGTTCTTTCGATAGACATCTTTGAAGCATTCTTCCCCCCCCACCGGGCTTTTCGGCTTTCCTTCCCTGCCCCTCTGGCCTGCCCGTTCTCATACCCTGTTACTGCTTGTCTACTCGCTTGCTCCCCCCTCTCCGACCTATTCGTTTGTCCGGGAGGATCCTAGCACTTTTTTCTGACTCTCCCTTCCTTTCCTTCTTCGATACCCGCCCTCAGAGCTCTACATCCTCTCCGCCCTTCCGCAGACCTACGTGAAGGGCTCTTCCACCTCGTAACCCCCCGCGCCGCCTGGTTCCCGCGCCCTGGCGGGCCGTTCGCGTAACTGGTACCTTCTCGCCCGCGCCACATGGAACCCTTGCTTTCTCACCTTCAGGCTTTGTTGAACCCTTCGCCCATCCACCCCGAACATCTTTTGGCCCCCCCCTCCCACCTACACGTCGGCCCGGGTTCACCCAGCTTTCCGGGCTCTAGGCACCCTCCGTTGTGCGTACGCTCCTTACTCCTCTTCGCCAAATGTCTGTTTGTTCGCGACGCCTTACTGATTAGCTCTTTCCTTCCCTCTTGACGGCATTTTTTTTTTCAACAAAGCCTAGGCCCTTAGGACCCTTCAACGCTCGAACTTAGCTTATTCTTGCACGTTGCGCCACTAATAGAGACGTGCCGCTTCTAAATCCCGACGTTCCAAGTGGCGCCGGCATCGCCGGTTCTGTCTTGATTAGTGGCGGTGAATTAGTGAATGAGGAGGGCTAAGGCTCCTTAAGTAGCCTCAATTTTTGTCACATCTGTGGTGTTTTCTAAGGGTGAGGTTCTCCAATCGACGTCAGCCACCGTACGGCACAATTTCCGATCCCCGTGAGGCTTATTGGGGTTATCAACGCTTGGCTACCTTTGGTCGAGGCAGGTCCGCTCTTCTGAACCTCGGTTAATTGATCTCGCCCAGTATTTTCGAGAGTTGTATCTGAGCTCTTCCCCCGGACCATTGCTATGCTTCCATGATCCCTAGACCGCGGCCCGCGGCCTTCCTGGTGACAGACCGACGGTAAAAAGCAGTAGCCACAGCTCCACTCTCACTCAACAAGGTCAACTTCTAGTGGTCTTGGCTCTTGTCAAAAGCTTCTTCGGGCTCAGGTCGTGACTCGTTTCCAGGACCGAGGGGCAAGGACTACACTCTTGTGGTAGCTGAAACGGCTGCTCCCAGCCTTACTACCTCGCGCCTACGGCGCGCCTGGCTGATCTTATGTACGGAACAACCCACCTTAATCCTTTATGCTGATCTTCCAACACGCACCGTTCTCGACAAATGTCTCTTCTATTCCGAAGACCGCCCGGGGTGAAGCTTATCCGGAGTTTTTTATTCCATTCACGTCTTTCGAAGCGCCGCTAACTACAGCTCTGCATTAGGTGCCGGCAGTATGAGCTACATCGTCGAGACCAGTCGGCTAGTTTCGCTTATCTTCCTACTAATGTAATTCCATTACAGCTGGACCAATTCTATCCGTGCTCTTTTTACTGCGGCCTAGACTGCTCTAAGTCGGGATTTCTGCGCGCGTCGGATCTGCCGCTCAATTAAGCTCTGCCCAGGTAGCTGGCCCATTAACATTGGATTGGCTCAATTCGCGGACTTAGAAGCCTTTTCCATTTTCTTCTCTCTCCGAACACTACTCAGACTCCCCTGGCCGAGGTCACGATGCGTGATGACGTACGAAACCATCCCATCAGCCCTCTCCCGTGGCCGAACGCTCGACCATTTCTTCCCGGAACCACTGGTTCTGGCTGGATTAGAAATGGACCCGTAAGAAAATTCTCGTTCCGCTACGCATCTTAAAAACCAATAACCTGAGTCCAGACCTAAAGCCTCTCCAACCAATCACCGTGAAGCACACAGCTTTTTGAAGCGGTCTTAAAGAGCACTGGAACGTTCTACTTCCGGCGAAATTCTAAAAAATCGAAACTATTTAAGTTTACGTTTATCTAATATATAAGTATCGAACCATCCTCTGTTATGTTAATATAAAATCTTAAAGCCTCAGACTTATTCTTATTATTATTTTTATAAATTTCTAACCGCCTAAAAACAATTCTTATAATATATAGAAATGGAACTATAGCTAAATATCAATATCATTTATATCTATTGATATTGCGTCCAATCGGATTGCACCATACCAAAGGTTTAGAAGACCTCTGTCATCCCTTAGACATGGACGCTTTCGTTTTTTACCTTCCCATTGTTAATGTGCGAATCTTTTAGCAATTGTGAGTGCATCCCTACACTTGCTATAGACACTTCTACTAGAGAAAAATTCTCTACTAAAAAGGGGCCAATTAGAATAGAGCGCGGTAGCGGGCATCGACCCGCATCTTAGCTGGAGGCAAGGTTTTAGTCGACGTCGATCGATTCGTTTTATCTTTTAACGTCTCTAATTCACAACCGAACATGAAACTTTGGTTTCATTCGGCTCCTTATGATGGATGGCGAAATCCCAAATACTAAGCTGGGAACTAATCAAAATTGACTCACAACATCATGTTAGCTTTTTCCGTTGGAGGCTTTCCCGAAAAATTGCTTATAGATGCTTCTCGAAGATCGAAAAGGCGAACTCAAAAAATTTCTAGTTATTCGTTCTTTATTTATTTAACGGAATCCTAGGAAAAGTATTTGTTCCCCGAGCTAAACACAATATTATGTCGATGTCTTTAGTCAACCAAAGTTCTCGTTAATAGCTCTTTGCTTCAATTTTTTCTATACCAAACAAAAAATAGAATGAAGATTTAGTTACGATTAGAAAGAACACTTTGCTTTATCCATGGATCCTCTTGTTATACTTATTGAATTGTAAATAGTCATCCATTCCAAATTATGTTCGAAATTCATAATCCAATTGACATTAATTAGAGTCTTTGGATACAAATTCGAGAATCTATAATCTTCCTTGAATTTTCCTTGAAGGTAAAGGACTAAATCCTTTCAGAATAAAGTTTTTGATCGGAAGATTAATCAAACCGAGAGACCTTAACTATTAAAGGGGTTAAAGGAACGAATCCACACTTACCACAACCCTTACCCGCTACAATCCAATATTGTATATAAATTTACTTTTGTCGAACAAAGTAATCGGCGAGAAAAAAAATCTGAAAAAACCTGAGAAACTTCTCGCGTCGACTAATAAAATTAGGCAACGCAGGATTCCTTTTTTTATTTCAGATCTTTTTGTCTAAAACCCATCGGATGGGTCTTTTAACTTTAACAAAAAACGGCCCGGCTGGGGATGACCAGGCCAGGCTATTAAAATAAAAAAGATCTTTTATTTGTGTTGGACGAGACAAAATCAAAAAGGATTCTCTATTTCTATTTTGTGATTATTTATTCTCTTTCGAGCCTTTCTATTGAATCTTTATTTACAGTTTTATGTAAATAGAATTTGAGAAAGTCTATAAAAAAGGTTATATATAGTAATCTATATATATATCAATTAATATAATATAAACATATTATATCAATATTCTTTATATAATAAAAAAGAAAAAATAATATTATATTTTTATAATAATAAATAATCTATATAATAAAATAGAAAATGAAATTATAATTTTAAAGTATTCTAAAGATAAAGAATAATCTAAAAAAAAAACTTTTTAAGAATAAGTGGAGAAAGTTTTTTTAAGCCGTTTTTTGTCTAATGGAACCTAAAAAGTTCTTTTCGATTAGGAGAGATGGCTGAGTGGACTAAAGCGTGGATTGCTAATCCATTGTACGCGTAATCGTACCGAGGGTTCGAATCCCTCTTTCCTTCCCTTTTTGATGATGTGAACTCGATAAATCCTAATAAAAATTCGCACATTTCCACTATTTAAATATTAAATAAAGTAATAAAAACCTTTCTTTTTATTCTTCACGTCCCGGATTACGTCCTGGATCATTAGATAGGAATCCAAATATGAGAGAGAGAAACAAAGAATATAACTACAGTGTATACAAAAAGTTTGAGAGGTAAGCATTACACAATCTCCAAGATCTTACTTTTTTAAAAAAAAAAAAAAGAGAATAGATTCTCTATTTTTATACTAAATATCTAGATACTTTTTTGTGAGTGAACTCGAATCTAATTAAGTTCTTCATTTAGAGAAAAAGAGGAAAAACTGAGGAAATCAAATGATCCAGATTTAGTATGGCTACCAAAAAAATTCATGTTTGAATTGAGAGTCCTTCCTACGTCAAGATTTTTTGATCTTGATTTGAATTGTTGGAAGAATCAAAATCGTGAATTTTCTAAGACCGTATTAATAATTTCATCGAAAACTTACAGCTGCTTGCCAAACAAAGGCTAAGAGAAGAAAGAAAAGAGGATTACGGGCATAACATCTACGATTGGATTCAAAAAGCGTAGGCTCCGGCAATTTGGCGACAAAAAAGTGCTTGAAAAAAGGGCCGAATTAAAACAAATACAGATCAAATTAAATATATTAAGCATAACAAAAATTGGGTTGTTGTGGATAATTTAATTTGATTGAGTTATTAATATATTTTTATATAAGGAAAAAAATAAATAAATAAAGAAAGATAGTCTAAAAAGACTTTGTTGAACTTACTCAATCAAAAATCCTTTCATTCTCTTATGAGAATGAAAGAAATAATATTTTCATACAATATCTTAATTGAATTCTATGTAATGATCAATAAAAGTAAGTTTGATTTGCTATCTACACGTGTCAAAACTATAGCACCAATGTAATCTATATTTCATTTGGGCTGAAATTGAATTGACGAACAACCAATAGCAATATTACTCTTTTAGTAGTGAATGAATAAAAATAAAAATGGGGCGTAGCCAAGCGGTAAGGCAACGGGTTTTGGTCCCGCTATTCGGAGGTTCGAATCCTTCCGTCCAGAGTCCAGTCATTACGAAATAAATCTTCTATTGCCTTTGTACACCATCTTTTTCTTTCTGTTTAAAAAAACAATATTTTTAAGAATAAAATATTGAAATGAAAAGAAGAATAAACTTCTTTTTCACCCGAAATTACAAAAAATCTATTTGCTTTTTTTAGTTGTGTGTGATGTAGGTAAGTAAGGTAGAACCGTAGATTCTACGAGTTTTAATAAAAAAAAATATATTTATATATATTATATATATAAATATAGATTTCTATTCAAATTCGATTTTACATATTTTTACATATATAGAATTTAATGTGGAATTCATTTGAATTCTGACTGAACCTTTACGCGTAGATTCACTATTCCATTCATAGAGAAAGAAAAAGTATAGATTACGATATACTGACTGAACTATGACTATTCATGATTCCATAATTGAATCAATTACACAAACTAAAGGAATGTTATGGTAAAACTTCGTTTTAAAACGATGTGGTAGAAAGCAACGTGCGACTTGAATGAAGGAAGGACATGATCTGCTGTGGATGTTTTGATCCGCCACCTTTTATATTAGGAATATAGGTGCTCTTGGCTCGACATTTTGTGTTCTATTTTACGAGAGTCCTACACCTTTTTGAATATAAAAAAGAGTACAGGATGGAGCTCGAGGAGAATAGAAAGTTTTTATTCCTTTCGCAGGAGTAAGGATCTAGGGTTAGTGCGAATCAATAAGTTGGAACAACTTCGTAAGTCTTTTTATTTTTATATTGAAAAAAAGCCCTTTCAAGTAATTTACAATGGAAAAAGGAAATTTTCGTAAAAGTGTAAAATTCTTTGAATTAAAAGTCTATCATGCGTGAATCAAGCGTTTGTATGATTCTTTGATAGAAAGAAAAGAAATCATAAACAAAATAAGGGGCTTGTTGCTGCCCTTTTTAATAAAACGATCAAGATCACCGAAGTAATGTCTAAACCCAAAGATTCAAAGTAAGGATAAAGAATCCTGAAACAAGGAAATCCCTTTTCAATTGTTTGAACAACTAGATCAGAATGAAGAATCAAAATTGATTCGAAAAAATGAGACAAACAAAAAAAGGTTAGAGACTACTCAATAAAAAGAGTACTTAAGGAGTCTCTGGTGAGATATTTGAGAGTTATTTAACTTGAGTTACGAGAGTACGAATGTTACGAACGCTTTTTATGAAAAAAAATAGTTAGGGTTTCAATACTGGCTAATTAATTTAATGTTTGAATTTTATAAAGAGAGTTAACTTATACTCATTGCATTTTTTCTCGAGCCGTATGAGGCCAAAGCCTCGTATACGTTTCTCGGGGGGGGGTATTATTCATATACATCTATCCCAATGAGCCATTTATCGAATCGTTGCAATTGATGTTCGATCCCGAAGAGAAGGAAGAGATCTTCGGAAGGTGGGGTTTTATGATCCGATAACTAATCAAACTTATTTAAATCTTCCTGCTATTCTCGATTTCCTTAAAAAGGGCGCTCAACCAACAAGAACAGTTCATGATATTTCAAAGAAGGCAGGGATTTTTACGGAATTAAGTCTTAATAAAACGAAATTGAATTAATGAACTATAAAAAAGAGGATGTTAAAGACTCATATATAGCTTGGTATAAATTTGATCTACTCTTTTCTTCCTCCTCTTTCGTTTCCATCATATTTATTTTGATTTATTAGAATTTCCATTTATTATTAGTATTCTTCCTAAAGGTATGAAAACTAACAAATATCCTGCTAAAAACTACCATGTTTTATAATAAAAAACAAATTTATTAAAAAATTTTTGGATTTATAGAAATTCTAAATTTTGTATAAATACAAAATTTTATTGTATAGAATATGTATAGATAAAATATATAAAATCATACTGTATAATAAATAATATATTAATATATAGAAATAGAAAGATTTGAGATTATCCTATTCGGCTTAGTTTTCATTCCTTGTATGAACTCACAAACCAGGGGGTTAAACTTTTTTATTTTTCTATTCTTTTCGCTATATTAAAATTTACAATCATATTGACAACAGTGTATGGACCAAATATAATTCTCTCATAGAGAAATAGATCTATTTCTCCCTGACGCACACATGACTGGATTTCTTTTTTTCTTTATTCTGGTTGTATCTACATATTTGCAGTACTTGCTTTTTTTTGTGGGGGGGGTTGCTAACTCAACGGTAGAGTAGTACTCGGCTTTTAAGTGCGACTAGCATCTTTTACACATTTGTATGAAGAAAAGGATTCGTCCAGATCCGCGGTAGAGTTTGTAAGACCACGACTGATCCTGAAAGGAATGAACGGAAAAAAATAGCATGTCGTATCAAGGGAGAATTCAGATAACATTTTTTTTATTTTCGACAAGATTGTACCGATTAGAAAATAAAAAAAAAAGAAGAATTCCAATTTGGGTCGAGTGAATAAATATAAATGGATGGATAAAAAACCAGTTTTCCTTATTCTAAGAAAAAAAAAAAGAAACGAGCTTCCATTCGTAATTTGAAAAATTACCCGATCTAATTAAATGTTAAAAATAGATTAGTACCTAATACGGGTATGGGAAGGAATTTTTTTCTTGCGTGTTATTATCAATTTTTTCGTGAGTCCTAATTATTTTTTACCTAGTCCGTTTGGGTTAGGTTGTAGATGGATGTGTAAAAGAAGCAGTATATTGATAAAAAAATATATATATATATATTTCCAAAATCAAAAGAGCGATTAGGTTAAAAAATAAAGGATTTCTAATCATCTTGTTTTGTTATTTTATAATATAACGAACAGAAACCTCTTAAAGATAGAGAATCCAGTTAGCAGTCTACCTGTTTATGAGGTATTTAGTGCTTTCGTAATCTAATACCTTATTTTGACTGTATCGCACTATGTGTCATTTCAGAACTCAAGAAATAAAAGACTTTACTTTTAGTTCAAATCGAATTTAATCCAAATGGAGAAATTTCAAGGATATTTAGAGTTCGATGGGGCTCGTCAACAGAGTTTTCTATATCCACTTTTTTTCGGGACTATATTTATGTACTTGCTTATGATCACGGTTTAAATAGATTAAATAGAAACCGCCCTATTTTCTTGGAAAATGCGGATTATGACAAAAAATATAGTTCACTAATTGTGAAACGCTTAATTTTGCGAATGTACGAACAGAATCGTTTGATTATTCCCACTAAGGATTTGAACAAAAATCTGGGGCATACCAATAATTTCTATTATCAAATGATATCTGTTTTATTTGCAGTGATTGTAGAAATTCCATTTTCCCTAAGGTTGGGATCCTCTATCGAAGGAAAAAATGTAAAAAAATCTTACAATTTACAATCACTTCATTCAATATTTCCCTTTTTAGAAGACAAACTCTCACATTTTAATTATGTATTAGATGTACTAATACCTTACCCCATCCATCTAGAAATCTTGGTTCAAACCCTACGTTACCGGGTAAAAGATGCCTCTTCTTTGCATTTTTTCGGTTCTGTCTATACGAGTATTGCAATTGGAAGAATTTTGATAGTAAAAAAAAATCAATTTTGAATCCAAGATTTTTATTGTTCTTATATAATTCTCATGTATGTGAATACGAATCCATCTTTTTTTTTCTACGCAAGCAGTCTTCTCATTTACGATCGACATCTTATGACGTCTTTTTTGAGCGAATTTTATTCTATGGAAAAATACAACATTT